>NC_057734.1:45553525-45581627 GCF_004010195.1 Chiloscyllium plagiosum
TCCATCTGCCACTTCTCAGCCCATTGGCCCATCTGGTCAAGATCCTGTTGTAATCTGAGGTAACCTTCATCGCTGACCACTACACCTCCAATTTTGGTGTCATCTGCAAACTTACTAACTGTACCTCTTCTGCTCGCATCCAAATAATTTATGTAAATGACAAAAAGTAGAGGACCCAGCACCGATCCTTGTGGCACTCCACTGGTCACAGGCCTCCAGTCTGAAAAACAAACCTCCACCACCACCCTCTGTCTTCTACCCTTGAGCCGGTTCTGTATCCAAATGGCTAGTTTTCCCTGTATTCCATGAGATCTAACCTTGCTAATCAGTCTCCCATGGGGAACCTTGTCGAACGCCTTACTTAAGTCCATATAGATCACTTCTACTGCTCTGCCCTCATCAATCTTTGTTACTTCTTCAAAAAACTCAATCAAGTTTGTGAGACATGATTTCCCACACACAAAGCCATGTTGACTATCCCAAATCAGACCTTGCCTTTCCAAATACATGTACATCCTGTCCCTCAGGATTCCCTCCAACAACTTGCCACCACTGAGGTCAGGCTCACTGGTCTATAGTTCCCTGGTTTGTCTTAAACAGTGGCACCACGTTTGCCAACCTCCAGTCTTCCGGCACCTCACTTGTGACTATCGATGATACAAATATCTCAGCAAGAGGCCCAGCAATCACTTCTCTTGTTTCCCACAGAGTTCTCAGGTACACCTGAGCAGCTCCTGGGGATTTATCCACCTTTACGCATTTCAAGACATGCAGCACTTCCTCCTCTGTAATCTGACAATTTTGCAAGATGTCACCATCTATTTCCCTACATTCTATATCTTCCATATCCTTTTCCACCGTAAATGCTGATGCAAAATATTCATTTAGTATCTGTGGGAGGAAACCGGAGGACGCGGAGTAAACCCATGCAGACATTGGGAGAATGTGCAAACTCCACACAGACAGTTGCCCAAGGCGGAAATTGAACCCGGATCCCTGGAGCTGTGAGGCAGCAGTGCTAACCACTGAGCCACCGATGTTTTAAGATGCTGACCTGTCAGATGTGACAAAAATGTCAAGCTTCCTCACCTGTTTCTGCAGTCTCCTCTACAGTAGGGGGTTGGTAGACAGATGTCTGGTATTCTGTTTGCAGATTGGTGTGCTCCCTTGTGTTGTGAATTCTCTTATCTTGCAGGCAAGTAGAAGGGTTACACATGATCACAGTGGGAACATAACCCTTTTATCAGCATGTTTATCTATGAAAAAGTCCTGTGATCGCCCTAATAAGTGTTCCCTACATGCACTGTCCTGCATGAGGTACAACTTTCACAGCTTGAACTGGCTCCATGTCCACATGTGCCATCTGGTGTTCAGGCCTGGATCCAAGCTGCTGTTTGGCATTCCTCTACAGTCTCTACCTTTATGTTTTTTGATGCTTTTTGTGTGTGCCACTTTGCAAAGAATGTACTCCAGTTACCCCTGTGGAACACGAGGTTGTTGACCCCTTGCAATATTGAACTCAGTCTCACTTGTGGACATGATATGGACGTGCTGGTGTGGGACTGAGGTGGAGAAAGTCAGATGTCACCAGCTTTCAGAATGCTGCTCCTTCGTCAGGTGAAGTGGCTTCACGAAAGTGCAGCACTCCAAAAGGTTGTGATTTTAGATAAACTTGTTGGACTAAATCTGGTGTTGTGTAACTCCTCAACTGTGGACCCTATGGCTGCTGACCTCTGCTGCCCCCTGCAGCCAGGCAGGAGGGCGTCCTGCTGTCATCAACGGCCAACTCCAACTGTTCTTTAGGCAGTCTGGATGACAGCCTGGGAGATATTTTTAGACCTTGAGACTTCTTATCTATACTGAGCAGCAAGTGATTGGAATTCACAGATGAAATTAGGAGCAGTTCTAGCATTTCAGGGAAGCAGTGATGTCTGAAGGTAGGAGAGGAGGTGGTAGCAGTGTCCGTGGGAAAAACACCACCTCGTGAACAGCCAGAGTGATCCTGCTGCGTGGCAGGTAATAGGTGCCTGCCTGTCTGGGTACCATTTAAATAAACATGGCTCCTAGTCCTTCACTCAAAGGAGGTCATCACAGATCTAGCAATTTCCTGCCACATGATGAGTCGGGTCTCCCCTGAGCCTTAACATAATCTAAAGTGATGGCTACTACTGCCATCCTGCTCCCCAAAGGGAATTGCCACAAACTTCCAAATCAGGACTGTAGTCACAAGAAAAAATTTCCATCCATTGTGTCAGACGATGCAAAATGCCAAGTGGAGTAACACAGAATTATTTTTAAAAATTGCTTTGTTAAATTGGTTGAGAGCTATTTAAATAGCGTGTGTAGTGGTGGATAGAGGATGCTCTATTGTTTTGTGGAATGAATTCTGTATTGCAAATTGACAAGATAAGTGACAAATGAAATTGAATGTTTGCAAATTAAGTTTTGCATATTAGAAGGAAGTTCAACAATAAGGATATTTAATAGAATTTGGACAAGAATGCTTGACACTTTCAATATCGAGAAAATATGCAAGACCTAATTGACAATTGGAATATGCAACTGAAAATCGGTGGACAAGCATGTCGCTATCATACAGAAACTTTATAATCTGTTACTCAGACATTAGAGTATTGCATGCATTCAGGCAGCTACTTACTTGTAATGGAAAATTTCCAGGCAATACCAACAAGAATTATTCAAACTACCAAGAGCATTCAATGTGAGCAAATACAAGGAAAAACCTGACCTTTACTGTTGGGGAAAAAGTGTTAAGGAATATACTCATTGAGGGTTATATGGTGTTATATGATAAATCCAGGATATTACACTTGGGTCTGTTGAGCCAGCAGAGTCAGATAGTATAAATTTAAATTGGTGAAATGTAAATTTAAAACTTAGTAAGCATATAGAGTAGAGCAAATTACCTTTTAGAATAGGGTGGCACAGTGGCTCAGTGGTTAGCACTGCTGCCTCACAGCACCAGGGAACCAGGTTCAATTCCAGTCTTGGTCGACTGTCTGTGTGGAGTTTGCACATTCTCCCTGTGTCTGCGTGGGTTTCCTCCGGGTACTCCAGTTTCCTCCTACTATCCAAAGATGTGCAGCTCAGGTTAATTGGCCATGCTAAATTGTCCATAGTGCTCAGTACATCAGTCAGAGGGAAATGGGTCTGTGTGGATTACTCTTCGGGGGGTTGGTGTGGACTAGTTGGGCCAAAGGGCCTGTTTCCACACTGTAGGGAATCTAATCTAATAATTTACCAGGTCAGATGGTATATTCAAACCTATTGGGAGAGCTCATAGTGCAGTTAAATACTAAGTCCTGTGAATTGAAGCTTTGGCTGAGCTTCTTTGACATCTACTTGTGCTCTCCAAATTTATGGATAATTGAACCATTTAGATTATTTCTTTTGTCCCTTTGTCTCACCAAAAGGAGAGGACAATATATAGCCAAGTGGACACAATGAAATCGCTTAGATTTGGAATATTATCTAGTATATTGCACAATGACAAGCTGGATGACATAGTGGTGTTATCACTAAACTATTAGTACAGAAACACAATGTTCTGGAAAACTGGGTTTGATTCCCACCGTGGTGCTGAATTTGAATCGAGAGTTCAATACAAATATCTGGTATTAAGAATCTATTGATGACCTTGAAACCATTGTCAATTGTCAGAAAAATCCATCTGGTTCACTCATGGCTTTCAAGGAAGGAAGTCTGCCATGTTCACCTGACCTGGCCTACTTGTGACGCCAGACCCACAGCAATATGATTGGCTCTTAACTGCCCTCTGAAATGACCGAGCAAGCCACTCAGTTGTATCAATCCTACAAAGCCTCAACAAAGAGAAATAAAGGAATCAACCTTGGCAGCAGAAAAAGCCCTCCTTGCAAAGACTTTCTTGCCAACAAATTGCGAGAGCTCTCTCAGCAATAGCCTGACATAGTCATGTGCACAAACTCATACCTAACAGAGAATGCCCCAGATGGCATCATTGCCATCTGTGGATATGTTCTATAGCACCAGCAGTGCAAACACAGTAGAGGTGGTGACACAGTGGTGTACAGTTGGGAGGGTTTTGCTCTGAGAGTTCTCCAACATTGACTACAGGCCTCATAAAGTCTCATAGAATCAAGTTGGGCAAGGAACCCTCCTGCTGATTATCACATACTATTCCCCCCCCCAGCTGATGATTCAGTACTCCTCCATGTTGAACAACACTTGGAGGAAGCACTGAGACTGACAAAGCTGCAAGGTGTACTCTGGGTGGGGAATTTCAATGTTAGCTGCCACGAGTGGCTCAGCAGCAACAATACTGATTGAGCTGGTCAGGTCCTAAAGACTAAAGTTGCTGGACTGAGTATGCAGCAGGTGCTGAGGGACCCACCAAGAGGGAAAAACAAACTTGACCTCATGCTTAGCAATCTGCCAAATTTGTCCATTGAATCTGTCCATGACCATTTCTGTAAGGGTGACCACTGCACAGTCCTTGTGGAGATGATGCTTAATGGGTCAGACTTCAAATAGATCCAACAACTCCATGGGGCACTGAGTCATCAACAGCAGTAGAATTGTACGCCAGCAAAATCTGTAACCTAGTCGCCTGGCATGTCTCCCATTCAAACATTACCTCCAGCCAGGAGATCAATCTGGTTCAATGGAGAATGCAGGAGGGCATCCAGGAGGAGCACCAGACAAACCTAAGGATGAGGTGTCAACCTGGTGAGGCTACCAAACAGGACTACTTGCATGCCAAAGAGCATAACCAACAAGCGATAGACACAGCTAAGCAATCCTATAACCAATAGATCAGTTGTAAGCTCTGCAGTCCTGCCACATCTAGTCATGAATGGTGGCAGACAAGTATCTCCATTTTCAATTATTCAGTTCCCGTATCTGAGGAGGAATGTGCTGACCTTGGAGGGGGTTCAGAGAACGTACACAAGAATGGTCCTGAGGATGAAGGCTTTGTCATATGAGAAGCATTTGAGAGCTCTGAGATTAAAAGCACGTGGGGTGGGGATCTCCTTCAAATTGAAAATGTGCAAATTCCACACAGACAGTTTTCTGAGTCTGGATTCGAACCTGGATCCCTGGCACTGAAATGGCGCTGCTAGCCACTGAGCCACATGCCGCCCTTCTTTTGTGACAGACTCAATGATACAAGCTGAAGAACAGGCTTCTTGTGAAAGAGAAAGAGTAGGAGAGCACTGAGACTTTTCCCACTTGGCTCTAGGAAGCCCTGCTAGTCAACACAGGAGAATGGAGAATTAAAATGGCAAATTTAAATGAGAAAGTGAACTACATACTGACAAAGAGCTGCAAGTTTAAAATATGCTGATATTCTGACTCAAAACTCAGAATTTGCCTGACTGGAAAATGGGTTCTTCACTTCTGTCACCCAGTCTCTTATTCCTCTCTTGTATTTTTTTCCCTCTGATCTCACTTTTTGGTCTTTATTTGCTTGTCTTACATTTTGAGTTTTTCTTGCTTCTCATGTTGCAGTTTCTGAATCCTTATCCTGTTTATCCCACTACTCTTCCAATTTTTGGCACTTGTTTCTTCAGGTTGTTGTTGGTTGCAAAGGCTAGTTGTGCACTGCATGTTTGGATGCTGGGGTTTCCCATACAATTTTGCTGAGTTTAGTATAGAATTCACATATCATTTGCACAGTGAAATGTTCAATTATATTAAACTGAGAAATGAAAGAAAACAGCTTCAAGTTGTTGGTTGGTCACCCTGCTGTAAGAACTGAGACAAGTGAGGGGCTCCAAACATTTCTCCTTTCAGTATTGTTCTATCCCAGTTCCTCAAAATTATCTTGCTGCATTGATTTTTTTATTTAAGCAGGATGAGATGATACTGTAAAGTTGCCCTCTTCACTGGGGATAAAATTCTAAAACTATGTTTTCATTAAATGAATAAGTAAAGTTCCTTTTCTATTTCCTCTATGTTATTTGGTCTGATGTGTAACCTTTCACTATTTGTTTTGTCTGCAGGATCCATCCAATGTGGACAAGTTTAATGTTTCAAACTTTTTCCATGTCAAAAATGACCTGAAGGTGCCTGATCCAGGTAAAAAAAAATCTCTGATTGATGGACTTCTGTATCATTATTAGATTTAAAGTAGTATCAGTTGATCATGTAAGTCTTTTGCACAAAACATTTTACTATGGGCACATTCCTTTAAGTGCCCAAAGTGACCTCATAGCTAGCGTACACTCTGTGTAAATACATGAACATGTGGCTTCATGAAACCTATTATGAAGCTAATATTTTTATGTTTTCAGAATGTTTTCCATCATTTATATGCCTTCAAATGTCGTTTAGTCTCACAACTGAATTTTGTGGAACTTAAAATTATCCTAAGTGTCAGGGGTTTCTTCAGTCATTTGTGCATCTGAATTTGCAGAAGGAATAGCTATGTTTAAAATATAAAGAAAGTTGGGAGTGGGCTGTACAGCCATTCACTATACAGTAATGAATTACTGGGGAGTGACTTAAGCTATAGCAGAATCCACTCCTCTGATGTTTGTCACTGGTTGAACTGGTGTAGGAGAAATGAGTCTTCATTTATGATTATTCTCTGTGATTTATTTTAGAAAATATTTATTATAGGAATCCAACATTCTAGTCTAATAATTTAATTTGCAAGTAACACTTAACACAACTGTGACTTGAATTAAACTGAATGTTGATTAGTAGTGAAAATCTGTCAGCTGAAGTGATCCTAAAGGCAAAAGAAAGAACGATATTGCTGTTATTTTTCTGTTAATGCTGGTGGTGAAAACAAGCAAAGGAGTTTGTATTCTGCTGTATAACATCAGGCAAAACAAATAGATTCATTCTGTTCTTAAATAAAGTAAGTAGTGTTACTGGAGGTGATAAGGTACAACAGCATAGGATGTAGATGAAACAAGCTGCTTAGTTAGGGTTGAGGATGAGGCAGACATGGGAGTATAACCAAGGCTATTAGTGTAATGGGCTAAGTGTGGAGAAGATGGAAAGTTCTGAGGAATAGCCCTAGTGATAGTTTGTAGAGAAGAAAGAGAATATCTGAAGTGAGGATTCTTTTCCAAATCTTCAGTTGAAGTTATTTGTTTAAGTGTGTAAAAATGACAAGACAGAAACGATTCAGTCCAGCTAATCCATTTTGGTTTCTTATGCATGTGAGAAGTCATCCAGATTCTGCACGCCCCCATAATCCTTCATTATTTTTGTTTTCAAACAATCTATCTCTAACTGTGAAGTAGCTTCTTGAAGCAGCAAAACAGTTCAAGTATTCAGTTATAAATGTAGGAATAAAACACTTGCTGAGCCAACATCACTTTATTTCCTGTGAATTGGGCTATCCATCATATCCCCTCAAGGAGAGTTGCAACTAGGGCGAACAACAATATAAGTACAACCTGAATGTAAACCGTACTTAAATATGTGTTAAAGTGAACTATCCCCATCTGTTTGAGCCCAGACTGCTGATCTGTGACTGGAAACTTAAGAGCTACAACAGAATGGTTGAAGATCTTCTCACTTTTCTGTAGAAATGTGATGGGTAAACACAGAAAAAAAGATTAGAAATCGTGGAGAATTTTTGTCTGGTCATTTTCAGAGTCAAGCGCACACTTGATTTCATGGTATTTATTGTAAAGAATTGATGTATGGGGAAGATAGCTACAGTATGAACACTTAACAGAAAGATTTAAGGCATATACAAAATATTTGCTGAGAATGAAGATTCACACACAATAATTGTACTGAATAATTATAAATTTGTCTGCACCTATTGCCACTGCAACCACAGAGAGTGCACTCAACACCTATGTAGTTGCAATGCTTCTGTCATCACAGCTAGCGATGCCACAGGTAACTGCTTGCATCACAAAGTAGGTTAATTCAAAGGATTAATTTTCAAATGTTTTGGTCATTGCAATATCCGCACAGCCCACTCCTAATACTTGTCTGTCCCATTCCAGATCCCTCACCACCTCCCTGCTTTATCACTATTTACCATTATCCATGAGTGCGAGGATAGGAACAGAGTGATCAGGGAAATAGCCAGCACAGTGAAAAGCAGAGCAACTACTGTAACATTTATTTGGCAGTAAGGAGAGCAATGATTGGAATGTCAAGTGTGGTGAGACTGGAACGAGAGTAATATGAGCATTATTCAGGTGTACATCTGTCAGTGGCAATACATGCGCCTGTCGGTAGAGTGGATGTAGACTTCCTTGTTACAAGAGTGCATTTATAATTTGCAGTTGATTTTGTCAATACTTGGCCATAAGTTCTACAGTAACTGTATTGTCATCTTAATATTGTTCATCTTGTTGCAGCGGACTTTATTTCCCAGTACAATGGAAGGAGATGTGTATGGATTTAATGGAGCTAATTTGTTGTTAAGTTATTTAAGATTGATTTCTTTGAAAGACCAATTTAAAAATAGATATTATTCTTAATGGCTGTAATAAAATGGAATTGGATGTGAAAGATTTCAAAAAATGTTGAAAGTATATTAAATAATTGGATGGAATAAAAACTGTAGCATGTCTGTACAATGTACTGTCAGTAAACCAAGGAGGTATGAATTTTTTTAAAGCTGTGATTGTGAGACACAAACCTTGAGATAAACTAAATTCTATAGAAGTGTGTGTCCAGTAACTTGTCAAATCAAAATGAAATGGCCTTATACCTGAAGGATCCTGGCAGCTGTATAAAACAGATCACGTTGACATTTGCCAGTTTTCTCTGAAGAGGTGCAGTGTTACAGACCAGCAAATACTGTATTTATTAAAGCAATCAGTGCCAAATTCGTTGAGTTCTTTTATGATAAAATTTCCTTCATGATAAAGGGTGCAACTTAAGTAACCAAAGATGTCTATTTTTATAGACCTATTTAGCCCAAGGGAAATGTTCTATTATTTTTGACAAATGGCCCCATCAGTTTTATTACCTAGATCAAAAAAAAACAGTTCTACTGAAGTACTTTGACTGTAAAATTCCAGAATAAATGCAGTTTATTATATGGTGAAAGCATGCAACCACAAAACAAGGGAAAAAAACTAATTTGTTAACCTGTACAGCCAGCAAGAGAGATTTGCCAGTCCCCGATCCTGATGGTCCAAATTTGAAAGACTTTTGAGTGAGCTTGAAATAGCCTTTACCAATAAATATTTTGATTTGTCATACACAAACCTGCTTAGCACATGTCCTGAGGTCATTGCTGCATTATGTTGATTATGTCTCAATGCTGAGGTTTTTTCAGGCAACTGCCTTGTACCTTCTTGCACTTCTGGTACTTTGTTCTTGTCTGTGTTAATCAAGTAATGGAGGAACTGACAAATATACCGAAATGCATTGTGGTTCTACTTTGCACTTGATTCTATCTTGTTTCTACAGCTTGTAGGATCTGCACTAACTGTATTGTCATTTTAATATTGTTCATTTTTATTTCCCTGATTTCTGTGTATATGTGCACTTCTCCATTCTAAACAGGAAGATATATGGTTTCATCCCAGGTCCATTGTGAATTAATTAATCTCAGCTGCACAGCCAAAGGCTGGTGGGAATATGTTATGCATGCTATCTCTTGAGTTAGGTGTATTGCAAATTGGGCAGTGATCTTTGTTCCCAATGCATGAAGAGTTGGCTTTGATGTTCATTAAAATCCAATAAGCCATAGGTATTTTCAGCTGTGACTCTGATGAGAAGTATTGCCAATTCAGCAATATAATGGAGGACAGTCGCCATCCATGGAAGGATACAATAATTAGATTTAACTAATGGCAAACCAGAAATCTCTTCTAGAGCTCAAAGTGGAAGGCAGCAGATGGAGGGACCCACCTAGGTGTAGTTTGACAATTCATGTCACAAAGCAGTTGCAGATGAGCTACAGTGCCTGTCTGAGGATGTTGGAAGTCAGATGAGCTTGGTGAACAATGATGGTGTACAGTGGCAGCAGATTTCCCGGCAGGCACAGGTACAAGAAGCAGCTGAGGAAAACAAGGTATTCTCAGGATTCCAAGACTATAGTTTAAACATTTCGTCCAAGGTTGTTTTAACTATTACAAAAGATCAGCTGAATGACTAATTCAGATAAATGGTTATGAGGAGAAATTGAGAAGTTTGGACCTATACTGATTGAAGTTTAGAAGAATGAGAGGAGACTATATTGAAACATACAGTATTCGTCAAGGACTTGACTGGGAAAGTATAGAGAGGTTGTTTCTCTGAGTGGGGCAATCTAAGACCAGAGAGCATCATCTTAGGATAAGGGTTTGCATGTTTAAGACAAATAAGGAGGAATTTCTTCTCTGACGATAATGAAACCTGTGAGCCTGTGTCATTAAGTAGATTCAAGGCTAAGATAAGCAGTTTTTTTTTAATCAGTAAGTGAATCAAGGGGTATGGGGGAAAAGACAGGAATGTGGAGTTGAGAGTCATCAGATCAACCATCATTCTCACTGAATGGCAGAGCAGACTCAGCTGGGCTAACTGGCCTGTTTCTGTTCTTCCATCGTCTAAACATATGAAAGTGTCTGGTTTGAGTGACACTCAAGTGTTCCCTCACTACTTTCCCAGGTTTCACATTATCCTGTGCAGTTATTTATTCAGAATAAATCAGCTGTTATTTATAACAATATATTTTCAATAAATTGTGTACTTTAATAGTCTAGACTTAATTCAGAAATTCTGGTGTCCTGAATTTCCACACTGATTTACTGTACACGACACATGGATGCTGCGAGTGTCCTTTCGGATTTCTCACTTATACACTGCCTGTTTTCTAGAGGAGGAGAAAGCAAGATCAGACCCGTCATACTATCTCAAAGCCACCAGTCTGGAACTGAAGGAGACTTTGAGTGAGCTGTACAGAGATTATAAGGGAGATGAAATCTTGGCATCTATCATGAAAGAACCAGAACAGAAGAAAGTGGATAAAATAAATGCGGTGAGTTCAAATATCAATAATACATAAAGACTTTACATCTTTTTTCAATGAAGATGCCATGTTAAATGAGAGAATCAATAGTTCACTGCTCTTTTGAAAATATGGAGTGAATGTCAATGGATCACTTTTGAGGGGGTTTTCAATTTAATAATAGAACCCTAATGCTTTAATGTTGTCGTCCAATTAAATAAAAAAAAACCCTCTCATTTACTGGAAGATTTCAGCTAATTTCCATTTTAAGTAGGTATAATTAATGGATAGGAAAAAGTGAGGACTGCAGATGCTGGAGATCAGAGTTAAGAGTGTGGTGCTGGAAAAACACAGCAGGTCAGGCACCATCCGAGGAACAGGAGAATCAACGTTTCGGGCATAAGCCCTTCATCAGGAATGGATGAAATTAATGGATAATCAACTGACCAGATGTAAACTTGAGGGGTTCACATTAAGTAAACTAAAAACAAAGCTAAAGTGTTTTCTGAGATTTGGATATGTTTTCATATCACTAAATCTTTAGCTTTATATGTACTGGAAACCAAAGCTGGTATTTTGAGGCTGATTGGTAAGATTTTCTTTAAAATAATCAGAATTCATTTTGGATTAGGAGTCAATGATCTTGATAATCTCAGAAGTCTTTTATTTGAGTTGGTGCACATTTGGTGACCCTCTGCCACTACCAACATGTGTCATGGTTCACTGAATTACACAGTTAAACTTGTTGATATTCTGAAATAATATCAGATAATCCTGGAAATTTACAGCATCTGGAATAAAAAAAAGTCTGACCAAGTTGTCAAAAAGATTAAAACTTTTACTGCTTTTTTCCAATGCTGACAGACTTGCAATGTATTAATGGTGTTCTCTTTTACTGTAGTTCATTAAACTATCAAATTCTGTCATCGTAAGAGATTCCAATCATTCTGTGGTTGTCTACTCATAAGTGTCAACTGCATCTTCAGGTACTAAATAGCAAATGTTGGATGTGAAGCGATTCAGTGTAGAAATTGTGATTTCCTTACCACTTGTGTGGCATTGAATTCACTGAGAATGAAGTGAATCCCATATTTACAGAGTCAATCACATAATTCTTTTTCTTACAGATCCTGTAAAACAATCCCTTTACAAGCCTCATCAGTACTATCATGTTATGTGCCTGATGCAAGATGTTAGAAGTCAGGCAGATAATTAAAAATAAAGCTTCATGCAGCATGAGTAGTTTTACCAAGCAGCATCTTTAAATGTGAGAAAGAAAGCTGATTACTTCTTGCCATTTATGAGTTACAAGGTTATGTGTTTCCATCATGTAGATATATGATTCATTTACAATTCGTTTTAAACTTGTCCCTTTCAGCTGTACTTCATTGATCATGCTTATTGGCAAAGTGATTAAGAACCAATAGAAATAGATAGTTGGGTTTAATCTTGGACACATTGGCATGGCTGGGGGACCCAGTGTTAGTTCTTGCTTCTGTGTTACTGCATTGTATAAGATAATCAGAGGGTTAGATAGGTTAGACAGTGAGAGCCTTTTTTCTCAGATGGTGATGGCTAGCACAAGAGGACATAGCTTTAAATTGAGGGGTGATAGATTTAGGACAGATGTCAGAGGCAGTTTCTTTACTCCGAGAGTAGTAGGGACGTGGAACGCACTGCCTGCAACAGTAGTAGACTCGCCAGCTTTAAGGGCATTTAAATGGTCATTGGATAGGCCAATGGATAAGAATGGAATCGTGTAGGTTAGATGGGCTTCAGATTGGTTCCACTGGTCAGCGCAATATCAAGGGCCGAATGTTCTATGTTGTTTAGTGGTGTGATCACTACTGCTGAGGCAGACTGATGTAGTTCTCTTTTTTTTTTGACACTGCCCCAATATACAGCCATTTGAGTTTATCCAAGTTAATTACTATGTGTCATCCCTTCACCTGATAACATAAGTTGTCCAGATCATCATATATCTTGAGTACTCATGTCATCTGGTAATGCTGGGTTGATATCATCAGGACATTTAGTATACTAGAAGTGCCCTCCCCATTTTGTTTTAATATAAGTGGGACAGAAATGGCCTTTTGGTACTCTGCTGCTTATTATCTAAAAACATTATTCCAGTGATCACTGGTATCTGCCAAGTCCGCAAACCAAGTTTGCTGTTATACTATTTGTCCTTATCACCTCTAAAGCCTCGTGCTTTCACTAAAATTTTCTACTTATGAAGATCCAAATTGATGTTAGCTACTGTATGCCTCTGATCATCAAATGCATTTCCATCTTAAAAGAATCTTAGCCGATTAGTACCCAGAGACTTATTGTTTCCAAAACCACATCACAAGTATTTTTGGATTCTGTGTTATTTAATAAACATTGATTGCAACCAGGAAAATGTATTCAAGCATTTACCACACTGGCAGTGTTGATCAACTAGTCTATAATTCTTTTATTTTAATCAAACAGTTGTTTTTGAATAATTGGATTACATTAGTTAGTTCTCAAGTATAGCCCTAACATTTAAGAAGTTTCAGAAGAACATTTAATTAGTCCCTTGCCTTTGATTTGTCTGTATACTAATGATCAAATAAATACCACCCTGACAGCTATTTGGCTGACACAGTCTCTCTTTGCTGCTTGGCCTGGTCATTATTTAAATGTATAAAGGTGCATCAGAAACTGTTTCTTGTTCCTAGCAGCTGCAGATTCTTCCAGTCTTCATGTTGAAGGTTTAATAAATACACAAATAAAGATGATTATAGTATTCCAATCATTTCAGTGCACTGGTGCATGGGCGACTGTTATTGCCAAATGCATTTGCTGATTAACTACCTTGATTTTGTATCATTGAACCTGACATTTTTTTACTAATGTAGCTTGACGAATTTGAGCAATTTTCTGATGACCCCTATTTCTGATGTGATGCTATGCTGATCTGCAGTATCTCGTTTTTGTGTGTCAACACTTGGCCAGTGCTGAAAGTTCTATTCCAAAAGGCTAATTTAGAAGAATGCAAAGTGATATAATTGAAATGTTCTGAATGTGTTTGACGGGGTAGATGTCAAGGGATCATTTCCACTGGTTGGGGGATCAAACATTAGGCACACTCTCAGGATAAAGGATGAACCATTTAGAACCATGATGGAAAGAAATTTCTTCACTCGAAGCATCCTAATTCTATAGAATTTTCTACCCTGCGTGATTGTTCATGTATTTGAAGATTGAGTTGAAATTTTGGGCCTTGGAGAATTGAGGGATATGTGGAGCATGTGGGAAAGTGAAGTTGATGTCCAAGCTCTGCCTTAAGCATTTTAAATGATGGAACTGCCTCGATGGTCTGAATATTCTTTTAAGTGCGCTAGAAAGTACATGTGCATTGTTATTCCAACTAGTATGTTGTTGAATTACTTGTTCATTAATGGAAGAGGGGTGTTAGGAATAAGATTAGGAATCTAAAGATGCAAATTGCCGCATAAGGTGATGATGTAGCGGCTGTAATGGAAGCCAGGCTTAATGATGAGTAGGAATGAAAACTAAACGCTCCAAGCTACAATGGCCTGAATTTTTCCGTCAATGGCAGTGGTCCTAATTGCACATTTGTACCAGATTCTTTTTTTAATTTATTATTTATTGGAATGTGGATGCGGCTGGCTAGGTCAGCATTCATTGCCCATCTCCCATTGCCCTTAAAGTTGTGTTGACCTATCTTCTGGAATCACTGTAGCCTATATGGTGTAGATATATTTTAGCAAAGGGAATCCCAGGTTTTTGAACCAGTGACAGTGAGGGATGGCAATACAGTTATAAGTCAAGTTGGAAAGTGACTAGGAATGGAACTTGTAGGTGGTGGTGTTCTATGCACCCACTGCTCTTGTCTTGTTTTGAAAGTGCAGATGAGTCTTGGTAAGTTGCTGCACTGTATATAGTAGTTAGTATACATTGCTGCCAATGTGCATTGCTGGCAGACGGGACACCAAAGAGTCAGTCAAGTGAATCCAGATAGGCCAATCGAGTGAATGGTTTGTCCTAGATTATGTCCAGCATCTTGACGATTGTTGGAGCTGCACTCATCCTCAGATTCTGCAGCAGTCCATTAGCAAATGCACAAACACCTGGACAATATCCAGGTTTGTGCTGACAGGTTGCAAGTAACATTCACATAAGTGTCAGGCAATGACCATCTTCAACAAGAAAGAATCTAGCCATCACCCCTTGAAATTGAGTGCCAACACCATCACTGAATCTACCAACATCCTGGATGTTACCATTGACAAGAAACTGATCTGGACTCACCACATAAATATTGTGTTTACAAGAGCCAGTCAGAGGCTAGGAATATTGCAGAGAGTAACTTGCCTTATACCACCCAAAGCCCATCTACCATCTATCTATAAGATGCAAGTCAGGGTGTGATGGACAGCTGCCTGGATGGGTGCAGCTCCAACAGCTGCAAGAGGCTTGACACCATCCACGGCAAAGCAGCCCAATTGATGAGCACAACATCTACAAAAT
Source organism: Chiloscyllium plagiosum (assembly GCF_004010195.1). NCBI lineage: Eukaryota > Metazoa > Chordata > Chondrichthyes > Orectolobiformes > Hemiscylliidae > Chiloscyllium > Chiloscyllium plagiosum. Next base: position 45,568,971 of record NC_057734.1, read on the forward strand.
TACAGAGAGTTAGGCAGAAATTTAAAAAGCGGGTCCTCAAGGGTAGTTATATCTGGATTACTCCCAGTGCTACGAGCTAGTGAGAGCAGGAATAGGAGGATAGAGCAGATGAATGCATGGCTGAGGAGCTGGTGAATGGGAGAAGGATTCACATTTTTGGATCATTGGAGCCTCTTTTGGGGTAGAAGTATGGAGGTTAGCAAACGTGGTGCCACTATTTAAGAAGGGCGGTAAAGAGAAGCCAGGGAACTGTAGACCAGTGAGCCTGACCTCAGTGGTGGGCAAGTTGTTGGAGGGAATCCTGAGGGACAGGATGTACATGTATTTGGAAAGGCAAGGACTGATTAAGGATAGTCAACATGGCTTTGTGCGTGGGAAATCATGTCTCACAAACTTGATTGGTGAGATTGATGTGGAGAGATTGGAGAAGAGAGACGTTAAGGGACATCTAAGATAAGCATTCGCAGTTATAAAGGCTTTTGATATATAGAAGAGAGTGGGAAAGTGTTTTTTTCTGACAATGTTATGAGCTGAAATACACAGCCTGAGAGGGGTTAGAGTCAGGTTTCATTGGAATTTTGACGAAGTGATTGGGCTTCTACTCGAAGCTAACTATCTGGCAGGGTTTTGTGAATAAATGTGGAGTGTGGAGCTAAATTAGCCAGCTCTGGTAGAAAGTTGATAAGACTGTGCTTGCATTTATATGATCAAGCTATATGAACACAGATGCTCATTCCCTGCAGCAGTTATCACAAACAAAATGTGCCTTGATTTATTTCCTACTTTTGGCTTTTAACTTTACAGACTGGTTTAATTGTCCCAAACAGTAGAGACAGGGAATTCCAATCATTAACAACCCTAAGAGAAGAAATCTTTGCTCATCTCCACTTTGAATTGGAAACACGTCATTTTGGAATGATGTTACCTAGTTCTGAAAGGAAACATCCTTTCATCATTCATTCAGTCAAGCCATTTAAGAATATTCTAACAAGATCATCTTTCATTCTTGAAAATTCCAGTAATGTCGGTCCAGTTGCCAGACCTTTCCTCATAAGTGTGTCCATCCAGAAGTAAGGAGACCAAAATTGTCTGCAGTATTAAGTGTGGTCTCTCAAATGCTCTGTACAATTTAGTGAGACTTCCATATTTTGATATTCCAATCACATTTCAATAAAGACCAATATTCTATTTGTATTCCTAATTATTTGCTATACTTACATGCTAAATTTGTGATTCATATGTGGACACTCAGATCCGCTGCACCACAGTATTCTGTAGACTCTTTCAATTAAAATAATATTCTGCTTCTTTCTTCCTCCCACCAAAGTGGACATGTCATTTTTCCATGTTATTCTCGATGTCTTAATTTTTGCTTGCTTTTGAAAATTCTTGAAATACTAGCTGCTGATCCAAACACTGCAATGAATGACTTAAATTTAAAAGAACAAAAGTTTAAATATTAGGAATTTGAGAGAGGAGGATGTAAATTTACATGATAGACTTGTATATTACCCTTCTGAGAAGTGAAAATGGATCATATAAGTAATAAGAGCTATTTTTAAGACTATTCAGTTACATTAACAGTAGTAATATATTGGAATTAATTATACAAGGATTTTGATAATATAATAGCAACATCAATACATTCTCCAGTTGTTCTGGTATTTTCATTTCACTTCTGTAAATACACCTCTGGCCTTGTCATTACAAAGCCCTTTAACATAGTAACATGACACGCTTTTTTTTCCTCCTGTTTGGTGTATCTACTGCCTAGTTAGCATATTGAGTTTCTTTTTGACTTGAAAAGGTCCAGTGCTTTTAATAGTTCCACTGAGCCAATTAATAATACTAATGCCTTCCAACAAGGAAAGTTTGAACTTTGGCATTTTTTCCTGGTTGAAGTTTCACTGTTTGTTGAGTACTGTCCTAATGCTCTTTGACCAACTCTTTGGAATGTGAAACATAGGCAGGAAGCGTAATCTCTAGTTTTGCTTTATTGCATTTTTAAATCAGTTTGGACGGTCTTCTCACCTCATGTAGATTGTGAAGGAACAAAGATGGCCTTTAGTAGAGTGACATGCTCTTCCTGTCGGATGTGGGGGTTTAGGGAGAGTTTCCGTGTTACTGTTGATTATGTCTGCAGGAAGTGTCTTTGGTTGTGAAGCCTATCATATCACATGGATCAGCTGGAGCGGCAGTTAGAGGCAATGAGGAATTTACAGGAGCTGGGGATGTGATGGATGGCAGTTAGAGGAAGGGAGAAAAGCTGCAGATACAGGCAGGTAGATGGGTTAACTCCAGAAAAGGTAGGAGGGGTAAGCAGGTAGCGCAGGAGTCTCCTGTTGCTATCCCCATCTCAAACAAGTGTGCTGTTTTGGAATATGTAGGGGTGATGGACTCTCTGGGAAATGTAGTACGATCAGCCAAGTTTCTGGAACAGAGAATGGCTGTAATGTAATGTAATGAGGGGTATGTAGGGTTCCAAGCGATCGATCGTGATAGGGGACTGTCTAGTCTGAGGCACAGACGCATGTTTTTGTGGTCAGCATTGAAAAATCAAATGGCATGTTGCCTCCAGGGTGTCAGGATCAAGGATATCTTGGGAGAGGGTGCAGAATGTTCTCAAAGGGGAGAGAGATCAGCAGGACGTTGTTCGAACTAACAACATTGGAAGGGAAAAGGATGAGATTCTGAAGGGAGAACGTAGAAAGTTAGACAGGAATTTAAAAAGGAAGATCTTGAGGGTAGTAGTATCTGGATTACTCCCGGTGCTATGAGCTAGTGAGGCTAGGAATAGGAGCATAGAACAGATGAATGCGTTGCTGAGGAGCTGGTGCTGGGGAGAAGGGTTCATATTTTTGAATCATTGGAATCCCTTCTGGGGTAGAAGTTATTTGTACAAGAAGGATGGATTGGAAGGGGACTAATATACTGGTGGGGAGATTTGCTAGAGCTGCTCGGGGGGGGATTTCAACTAGTAAGGTGGGAGATAGTGAAGAAAGAGATCAATCTGAGACTGGTACAGTTGATAAAAGAAGCGAGTCAAACAGTCAGGGCAGGGAGGGACAAAGCAGAGAACAAGGTAGGACTGATAAGTTAAACGGTTTTTGTTTCAATGCCTAACAGGGAAGGCAGATGAACTCAGGGCATTGTTAGGGACATGGGACTGGCATATCAAAGCAATTAGAAACATGGCTCAGGGATGGACAGGACTGGCAGCTTAATGTTCCAGGATACAAATGCTGTAGGAAGAATATAAACAGAGGGCAAGAGAGGAAGGGGAGTAGTGTTTTTGATAAGGGATAACATTACTTCAGTACTAAGGGAGAATATTCCTGGGAATACATCCAGGGAAGTTATTTGGGTGGAACTGAGAAATAGGAAAAAGACTGATAACCTTATTGGGATTGTATTATAGAACCCCCCCCCCCCCCCCGAATAGTCAGTGGGAAATTGAGAAACAAATTTGTAAGGAGATCTCAGTTATATGTATAAATAATTTTGTTTTAGTAGGGGATTTTAACATTCCAAACATAGACTGCCACTGCCATAGTGTTAAGGGTTTAGATGGAGAGGAATTTGTTAATCATGTACAAGAAGATTGTCTGATTTAGTCTGTGGATGTACCTCCTCGATAAGGTGCAAAACTTGACCTCCTCTTGGGAAATAAGGTAGGGCAGGTGACGGAGGTGTCAGTGGGGGTGCACTTAGAAGCCAGTGACCATAATTCTGTTAGTTTTAAATAGTGATGGAAAGGATAGACAGGATCTAAAAGTTGAAGTTCTAAATTGGAGGAAGGCTAATTTTGACGGTATTAGGCAAGAACTTTCAAAAGTTGATTGAGGGCAGATGATCACAGGTGAAGGGATGGGTGGAAAATAGGAAGCCTTCAAAAATGAGACAGCGAAAATTGAGAGACAGTACATTCTTGTTAGGGTGTAAGGCAAGGCTGGTAGATATAGGGAATGCTGGATGACTAAAGCATTGAGGTTTTGGTTCAGAAAAAGAAGAAAGTATATGTCAGATGTAGACAGGACAGATCGAGTGAATCCTTAAACGAATATAACTGCAGTAGGTGTATTCTTAAGAAGGAAATCAGGAAGGCAAAGGGGGACATGAGATAGCTTTGGCAAATAGGATTAAGGAGAATCCAAAGGGATTTGATAAATATATTAAGGACAAAAGGATAACTAGGGAGAGAACAAGGTCTCTCAAAAATCAGTAAAGGCAGCCTATGTGTAAAAGTGCAGGAGATGGAAGAGATACTAAACAATTATTTTGCATCAGTGTTTACTGTGGAGATGGATATGGAAGATATAGAATGTGGGGGAATAGATGGTGACATCTTGAAAAATGTCCATATTACAGAAGAGGAGGTGCAAGATGTCTTGAAACGCATAAAAGTGGATAAATCCCCAGGACCTGATCAGGTGTACCGTCAAACTCTGTGGGAAGCGAGAGAAGTGATTGCTGGGCCTCTTGCTGAGGTATTTGTATCATTGATAGTCACAGGTGAGGTGCTGGAAGACTGGCGGTTGGCTAAAGTAGAGCCACTATTTAAGAAGGGCAGTAAGGAAAGGTCAGGGAGTGTGACATCAGTGGTAGGCAAGGAGGGAATCCTGAGGGATAGTATTTACTTGCATTTGGAAAGACAAGGACTGATTAAAGATAGTCAACATGGCTTTGTGCATGGGAAGTCATGTCTCACAAACTTGACTGAGTTTTTTGAAGAAGTAGTGAAGAAGATTGATGAGGGCAGAGCGGTGGACGTGATCTATATGGACTTCAGTAAGGTGTTCGACAAGGTTCCCTATGGGAAACTAATTAGCAAGGTTAGATCTCATGGAATACGGGGAAACCTAGCCATCTGGATACAGAACTGGCTGAAAGGTAGCAGACAGAGGGTGGTGGTGGGAGACTGGAGGCCTGTGACCAGTGTTGTGTTCATTGCTTTTCGTCATTTATATAAATGTATGAATATGAGCATAGGATGTATAGTTAGTAAGTTTGTGGATTACACCAAAATTGGAGGTGTAATGGACAGTGAAGGTTATCTCAGATTACAATGAGATCTTGATCAGATGGGCTAATGGGCTGAGAAGTGGCAGATGGAGTTTAACTTAGATAAATGTAAGGTGCTGCATTTTGGGAAAGCAAATCTTAGCAAGTTATACACTGAATGGTAAGGTCCTGGGAGTGTTGCTGAACAAATTTACTTGGAGTGCAGGTTCATAGCTCCTTGCAGATAGATAAGATAGTGAAGAAGGCATTTGGTATGCTTTCTTTTATTGGTCAAAGCATTGAGTACAGGAGTTGCAGCTGTGCAGAACATTAGTTAGGCCACTGTTGGAATATTGCACGCAATTCTGTTCTCCTTCCTATCGGAAAGATGTTGTGAAACTTGAAAGGGTTCAGAAAAGATTTACAAGGATGTTGTCAGGGTTGAAGGATTTGAGCTATAGGGAGAGGTTGACTAGGCTGGGGCTGTTTTCCCTGGAGCATTGGAGGCTGAGGGGTTATCTTATAGAGGTTTATAAAATCATGAGGGGCATGGATAGGATAAATAGACAAAGTTTTTTCCCTGGGGTCGGGGAGTCCAGCACTAGAGGGCGTAGGTTTAAAGTGAGAGGGGAAAGATATAAAAGAGACCTAAGGGGCAACCTTTTCATGCAGATGGTGGTACGTGTATGGAATGAGCTGCCAAAGGAAGTGGTGGAGGCTAACACAATTGCATCATTTAAAAGGCGTCTGGATGGGTCTATGAATAGGCAGGGTTTGGAGGTATATAGGCCAGGTGCTGGCAGGTGGGACTATATTGGGTTGGGATATCTGGTCGGCATAGACGAGTTGGACCAAGGGGTATGTTTCTGTGCTGTACATCTCTATGACTGGATCTGAAACTGCAGTAAGCGGGTTATGATAGGGTATTCTTCCCCTCCTTTAGCTCTAAGAGGAGTGGCTATACTGGTAAGAAGGAACCTCCCTTTCCAGGTAACTGTGCAAATTAAGGATGAACATGGCCAGTTCATCATTCTTAAAAGCTCTAATACTCTAAGAAGAGTATGGCGTATTGAAAGTGTATTGTCCCCCCGGTGCACACTCTTAAATTTCTAATTGATGCAGTCGCTAAATTAATGAGCCTTGGGGTGTGCCGCATGATCATAGGAGGGGATTTTAATTACCTAATAAATCCCAGGGTTGACAGGGTGCCAAGGGGCCCAGCAGGTACGCCTGGGCAATCTAAGCCATTGGTGGACTTGTTTGAGGATTTGGGATTAATGGATGTGTGGAGGTATTTTCACCCTAATGGAAGAGACTTTACTTTCTATTCCAACCCACACAAATGCCATATGCGAATTGATATGTTTTTTATGCCATAGGACTGTTTAGACAGAACGTTGGTGTGCAAAATTGGGATTATAGCTGTCTCAGACCATGTGCCAGTATATACTTAGATGTTAAATTCAAGGGTGGACATTGCCCTGGCACTGGCACGTGGGCCCATTCCTGTTAGATTAGATTACTTACAGTGTGGAAGCAGGCCCTTCGGCCCAACAAGTCCACACCGACCCTCCGAAGAGCAAACAGACCCGTTCCCCTATATTTACCCCTTCACCTCACACTACGGGCAATTTAGCCAGGCCAATTCATCTAACCTGCACATCTTTGCACTGTGAGAGGAAACCCACGCAGACACAGGGAGAATGTGCAAACTCCACACAGACAGTTGCCTGAGGCGGGAATTAAACCCGGGTCTGTGGCGCTGTGAGGCAGCAGTGCTAACCACTGTGCCACCGTGCCGCCCAAAGGGATAGCAGATTTGTTGGTACATTACTAGAGTTCAGGGCCTTGAGGGATATTAATTCTGGTTCGGCCAATAATCCGGCAATACTTTGGGAGGCCACTAAGGCATATTTGCAAGGCCTGATTATTTTGTATCAAGCAACTAGAAGGCGGCAGAGGGAGGAGCAACATTGAATACTGGAGGCCCGACTGCAGATAGCTGAGTAAGCATATTAAAATAGGCCCTCTTTGGTAAAGCTGCAGGGGGTCACGGCTCTCCAGGCTGCTCTCAACTGATTGCGCATACAGGTGGCAATAAAAGAGGTCTCCTTTGCTAAACAAAAAACTGTTTGTTTGAATTTGGAGATAAGCCAGGTAGATATCTGATATACGTGGCTAGGAGGAAAAAAACTTTCCAATCTATTATGTCTGTTAGAGAGAAGGCTGGCACGGTTACCTGTGAGTTGAAGAAGGTCAATGTTAGATTTCGGGAATACTTGGCAGAGTTATATCGGGCGGAGACGGTGCAGTGCGAATGCAGTCCTTTTTTTGAGAACCTGGACCTCCCCAGTATAAAGATGGAATACACTTCCCTGTTGAATGCACTTATCACAGAACAGGAAGTGCAGGAAGCAATAAAGCATCTCCAAGGTGGCAAAGCACTGGGACCGGATGGATTCCCAAGTGAACTTTACAAGGAATTCATAAATGTGTTGGTGGAGCCACTTCTGGGGATGTATAGCTATTCATATGCGCAGGATTATCTGCCACCCTCTCTTAGGGAGGCTAATATCGCTCTCATTTTAAAGAAGGGGAAAGACCTCGAAGAATGTGCTTCATATAAACCAATTTCGCTGTTGAATGTAGATTTTAAAATTCTATCCAAGATGCTGGCCCTGAGGTTGGAAAAGGTGTTGCCCCATATTATAAACGAAGCTCAGACAGGTTTTGTGAAGGGCCGTAGCTCCTCCAACAATATCAGGAGGGTATTCAACATAGTGTAGTTATGCCAGCAAAGATTGATCCCAAGTTTGGTGGTCTCCCTAGATGCAGAAAAGGTATTTGACCAGATAGAATGGCTGTACTTGTTTGAGGTCCTAGAGCTCTTTAGTTTGTCAGATAGGTGGTGGTATTGTACAATGGTCCTAAGGTGGCAGTCATCACAAACGGGACTAAGTCAGATAACTTTAATATTGGGGGAGGTAGTCGACAGGGTGTCCTCTTTCACCGCTGTTATTTACCTTGGCAATTGAGCTGTTAGCTGAGGGTATCAGGAGGAAGCCAGAAATAGTGGCGCCAAGGGTGGGAATGGGACTGCATAAGATCACCCTATATGCTGATGACGGCCTTTTGTTCTTGGCCAATCCAGAGGAGTCTGTTCCTCGATTGATTCAACAATTAATTTATTTGGCGGTTTTTCGGGCTGCCGGAAGCCATGCCGGTGGGGAGATTAGTGGAGGTGCCTGATCTGAAGGATGGAATGCAGTTCCCATTTAGATGGTCGTCAAAAGATTTTTTGCATTTGGGAATTTTTATTACCCCTGCCTTCCACCAACTGTATAAAGCTAACTGGAGAGGGTAAAACAGGATTTGCAGCGGTGGGAGGGGTTACCATTATCATGGTTAGGCCGAATAACCCTGATTAACATGAATGTTCTTCCTCGCTCCCGTTGCTACCCAGATGAGTGTTTTGGAGGCTCATTGATTGGCTAGAGTTCTTTATTTGGTGTCACAGGCGCCCCCTAATTCAATTTACCAAATTACAACTTTCGCAGGGTGAGGGAGGGGCGGATCTTCCGGACTTGAAGAGATATCAAATAGTGCCCTGTTAGCATATGTGGGTGACTGGGTATGAGGGAATTCAGAGTCGATTTGGCTTGACGTTGAAGCCTTGCAGTTGAAATGTTCCTTAGTTGATCTATTATTATGGATAAAATAAAATCTGTAACTGAGCAGTGTAAGAGTCCAATCATTTTAAATAATGTGAAAGCCCAGAGGATAATGAGGCAAGACGAGGGCAATTGGCCTAATACCTCGCCATTTACCACGTTGGTGGGAGCCCAAGGATTTAAACCTGGGTCAATGGAATCTGGCCTTAAGGTATGGGAGAATAAGGGAATTTCATGTTTGGGAGATTTATTCGAGGGGGAGGTCTTGATGTCATTTAGCCAACTTAGTCAGAAATATGGATTGTCTAATAGGGATCTTTTCTGGTATTTTCAGATAAGGGATTATTTACAGAGGAAGACCACGTTCCTGGCTCAGTTTTACAAGTCAGACGTGGAGAAAAGAGTGCTCCAGTGTACGGGCACTCTTTCAGTTAAGACTTTGTATCATTTACAGAAAGGATGTGCCTTAGGGGACGTGGAGGGACTCTGTAGGACATGGAATCCAGAAGTAGGAGAGGATATCTCATTGAAGGTATGGGAAGCTATATGGGAAAATGTAAGGAAAATTTCAGTATGTAACAGCGCAATTGAAGATCTTACACAGGGCTCATTTGGCGTCAGAAAGGCTAGCTAAGTTTGAGAGGCGTGTCACCAGGGTGCCCCAAATGTAAAATATGTATAGGCACTCTTACACACTGCTACTGGTCGTGTTGTAAGATCATACTGGAGTGCTAAAGTAAGAGAGCTAAAGGACATCCGAGGGATTGAAGTTAACATGAATCTGGTATTTCTTCTTCTGGGGTTGCCAAATTTTGCCCTCTCTGGGGGAACACTGGAAGAGATTCTGCAACTTTCTTATCCACTATGCAAGGAAAAACATTTTAATGAATTGGACGTTGGAAAAACCACCAGGTCTTATGGGGTGCTGTAGGCTGGTGATGGAGCATTTCCCCAAGACTACCTCACAAATATGGTGCACCACAAATCGGAGCAGTTTTACAAGACTTTGCGGCTGTTTATAAATTATATTGACGCAGAATTATCAGCAATAATAATTAGGACCGTGGTATAGCAGTGGGAATCAGTCTGGATGCCCATGTGGCCCTGGGAGGGGGAGGCTGGGGGAAAAGAATATGGGTTCAATGACTGGTGCTCCCAGAGGTGGGAGCCTCAGTGGAGGTGTGATGAGTGAAATAGAATAAAGTAGTGAGATATAATTTAATTTAAGTTAATTTGAATTCAGTTTATTTAATTTTTGTTTAATTTGTTTGTAGATACGTTTGTTCTGGTAGAATAATAGGTAGTTCATTACTAATAGTATCGCGATATGACATTGTTGTACTGCCTCTAATTTTTCTGTTTTTTGGTATTATTCCTTTTCTGTATATATATGTTTTGTAAAAGATTTAAAAAGATTTCTAATAAAATATTAATTCAAAAAATTGTCTCCTACTCTTCCAGAAATGTTTGTTCAAAGTCATTTTTAAAACCCAAACCGTGCAATAGACTTCGCCACAACATTCCTGTGTTATGTTCAGCACCTCGATGCACTATTTGTTTCAAAGAGATACAGATTCTCTTAAATTTGATTAACTTAAATCCCAGTAAAGGCCCCCACTTGTTATGGTCCCAGCTGATGTTACTACAGGGCTGAAATCTAGCTTGATTATTTAATGTGGTGGTCATTCGTTGAAGCATAAGCACACAAAGTAGCAGATTTTTTTTAACAGTACAACAAGTTTATTACATTTGTTTTATTGTATTAAAGGAAAAATGATAAGATAAAACAAACCAAGCTATCTAAGTAAGGAACACAATGTAGACAACCATTATAATACACAGCTGGAGAGGTTTTCAACTTATTTCCTAATATATCACTTTACAGAAATTCAAATCCAAAGAGATTACTCCTGTATCAAAGTTTTAAACTCATTACAACTGATTCTTTCCAGTTCATTCCTGTGAACTGTGAAGTCTTCTTTAATAAATATTCACAGTTCTGAAAGTTTAGATTTTCTCAGTCTTTTAATAACTTGTAGATTTCTATCCAAACACTCCTAGCCTGCAAGTTGCACAAACTAACTTCTCCTTTGATAATTTATTCCTTAAATTGTCCTTTTCTCCTTTCTAGGAGGTAAACTACATTGTGTTTCTGACCTCAGCATCTGAGCGTGCTCAAAAACTTTGGATTTCCAAAGCGATAGTCAATTCTTCATTATTCTGAACCAAAACAAGCTAATTTGCCTCAATGTTTACATATCCTGTGTAAATTCAGCACGAACAAACAAACAATCTAACATGAACACCTGTACAAGTCCTTGTTGACTGACGGACAATACATTGAGTCACTATTCTAGAAAGGGCTTTCCCTGACCTTTTTTTTAATTCAAACCCTTCTTAAAAATAATCCACACCATATGCCACTGCTTTGCAATCCAAATGCTAAAAAATTATATTCATCTATATTTTTATACTCCCACCGTAACTTTCATCATAGCTGCTTTCTATGTATGGGGCACTTCTGTCTTAGCACCTCCTCCAATTAATCGAACATTCATTTATATCTCTGCATGAGCTCAACCATCATCCTTGTCATATTGTTTACAAGATATTTAGCATATTTAGAATGAATTCCACATTTTCGATTGGTTTTTGCTTATTTTCTATCTGTGTCATTTTATATTGTTAACCAACCAGTCCAACCAGCCTTCGGCCCAACAAGTCCACACCAACCCTCTGAAGAGCGACCCACCCAGACCCATTCCCCTACATTTAGCCCTTCACCTAACACTACGGGCAATTTAGCACGGCCAATTCACCTAACCTGCACATCTTTGGACTGTGGGAGGAAATCGGAACACCTGGAGGACATCCGTGCAAACTCCGCACAGACAGTTGCCCGAGGCGGGAATTGAACCCCGGTCTCTGGGGCTGTGAGGCAGCAGTGCTAACCACTGTGCCACCGTGCTGCCAAATGTATCCCTTTTGTTTGCTCTGTGTTTCTGGATCACCATTGCTTCTGTATTCTCACTGTAAATGCTATTATTTTGAGTGTTGCCAATCAATCTCCTCTCATCAGTATAAAATGTTAATCCCTCTTTACATTATTTGGAGACGCTGGTGTTGGACTGTGGTGTACAAAGTTAAAAAGTTTAAAAAAAACACCAGGTTATAGTCCAACAGGTTTATTTGGAAGCACTAGCTTTTGGAGCACTACTCCACAACCACCTAATGATTGTGTGATTTTTAACCTCTTTACATTGGTATTCTGATGAGTGCAAGGCAGAAAGCTTTGACAATGAGTTTTTGTCAATAATGCTCAGTTCTATACTACCAAACAACTACTTGCCAAGCGTGTAAACAGTATCATGAAATTATGTTGCGTTTAACACATTTGTCCATTAACTGTAGATATCTTTGCAGAAAGATTTGTATTCATTGAAAATAATAAACATTCTATTGGAATCAATTGTTAATAAATACAGGAAGGATAGAAAGGGAGGCAAAAGAGGAGGGGGAGTGGCATTTTTGATAAGGGATAGCATTACAGCTGTGCTAAGGGAGGATATACCTGGAAATACATCGAGGGAAGTTATTTGGGTGGAACTGAGAAATGAGAAAGGGATGATCACCTTATTGGGATTGTATTATAGACCCCCCAATAGTCAGAGGGAAATTGAGAAACAAACTTGTACGGAGATCTCAGCTATCTGTAAGAATAATATGGTGGTTATGGTAGGGGATTTTAACTTTCCAAACATCGACTGGGACTGCCATAGTGTTAAAGGTTTAGATGGAGAGGAATGTTTAAGTGCATACAAGTCAATTTTCTGATTCAGTATGTGGATCTACCTACTAGAGAAGGTGCAAAACCTGACCTACTCTTTGGAAATAAGGCAGGGCAGGTGACTGAGGTGTCAGTGGGGGAGCACTTTGAGGCCAGCAACCATAATTCTATTCGTTTTAAAATAGTGATGGAAAAGGA
>NC_057734.1:45583152-45597819 GCF_004010195.1 Chiloscyllium plagiosum
CATTGGTTAGGCCACTGTTGGAATATTGTGAGCAATTCTGATCTCCTTCCTATCGGAAAGATGTTGTGAAACTTGAAAGGGTTCAGAAAAGAATTACAAGGATGTTGCCAGGGTTGGAGGATCTGAGCTACAGGGAGAGGCTGAATAGGGTAGGACTGTTTTCCCTGGAGCGTCGGACGCTGAGGGGTGACCTTATAGAGATTTACTAAATTATGGGGGTCATGGATAGGATAAGTAGGCAAAGTCTTTTCCCTCGTGTTGGGGAGTCCAGAACTAGAGGTCATAGGTTTAGGGTGAGAGGGGAAAAGATATAAAAGAGACCTAAGGGGCAACTTTTTCATGTAGAGGGTGGTACATGTATGGAATGAGCTGCCAGAGGATGTGGTGGAGGCTGGTACAATTGCAACATTTAAGAGGCATTTGGATGGGTGTATGAATAGGAAGGGTTTGGAGGGATATGGGCCAGGTGCTGGCAGGTGGGACTAGATTGGGTTGGGATATCTGGTCGGGATGGATAGGTTGGACCGAAGAGTGGGTTCCCATGCTGTACACCTCTATGACTCTAAATGTCTAATAGGTCGGAATTTGTCTGTACTGACTGCAACTAAGGCAATAAAATACAGGCTGACATTTCCTTTATTTGACCACTTATTTTACACCAAAGCCTTTTAACTCTCCCTATCTGACTACTTAAATACCAATATTCCAGTGGAGGACAGAAGAAATGCTTCAAAAATATTCTGATGCTGTCCTTGAAGCATGTCCTTGAAGCATTGTCCTTGGTGACTGGAGAAGCTTGCTACTAATCATTCAGAATGGAAACAGCTTGTCAATCAAGTTAACCATCATGCTTCAAGTCCCAATACCTAAATAATGATGGTGGCAGAGAGGAAAGAGAATGAAGCAGACCCTGCTTCTGGGACATTCACCTTACTGTACATTCTGCATTGTATTCTTAAAGGTTCATTCTGTTCAGTCAAATGAAGACCCAATGTAGGAACTTGTGAACCTGAGTAGACATCATTCTTCAATCGAGGGACAGCTAATGACAATGACTTGACTTTGTCTTGCGTTTTTTTCTGTTTGCTTTCTATCTCAAGTTCTTCCACTCTTGGGCTATGCTATCATATTATTAAATATTGACCTGTATAGACATATTCTTGAATATACTGTACCACTTATTGTAGCGGCTAATATACATATGTCAGACAATAGAAAATTTGTCAAAATTCACATTTAAACCAAACATTAAAATTCTAAATTCCATATATTATGATTTCCTGAAAACTTTAAATGATTCGGCTGGAATGAGCTATCCTTTGTAAATCTATCGTGATTGTACAATTAGCTCATGCCTTTCTAAGTGTTTGCTAATTTCATCCAGTATTACCGATTTTAGCAATCTAAATGACCTGTGAGGTCTCGCCTTGTCTCTTTTCCCTTTGTACAGAAGGCACTTCATGAGCATTTTGGAACATTAAGGGGTCTTGCTGTTTCCCTTTAAGTTTGCCATTAGTTTTCCTTCATACTCACACTTGGCTTTCCTAATCTCTCCTTTTGGCATTGCTGCTCTCATTGTTTTCTTCTTGGTTCTCCTCTCTATATTCATCATTTACCTCATTTTTAAGTCCAATATCAAACTTATTTGTTGATTTACAACCACTGATGTGCTATTTTTGCTCCTTGACCAATGAATTTTACCTGTATTTTCTGTATCTGTAATTGCTTGCCTGCTGTTTGATCTATTATTTTTCAACTAATTTCAATGAAATTCTCTTTTTATTTATTGAATGTACCAAATTTTCAGTCTGATCCCTTTGTCCTGGCATTTTGTTATATTTTCTACCTGAATCTTGTTAGGCTACATATAGTTATTATTTCTTAAGATATTTTTTCACATTTCTTACTTTTTCCGATTCGATACCCAGAACTAAATCTAATGCCACATTCTTAGACTTGCAACATCCTGACAAAAGAAACACTTCTGCATGTTTTTTTTAGAAGATTGTATACCAGTGTTAATTATAAGTTTTGTTACTCCCTATTACTGCAACATCTTCAAGTCCTACAAACCCCTTCATTGCAAATTGAACTCACAATTTGTTTCACTGTCCACTTGTGATCCTTCCTTCCCTTCAACCCATCTTATGACTTCAGCTGTTTAGGCCTCTTGCTCTGTATCTATCTCTGATCTCTCATGGCATTCTGCCATCACCTGTCTGCGTTAAGTCCCACCTTAAAACTCACTACCTTGGCAAACCTTTTGCCTAATCCCTTTGACTTTGGTCCATCTTTGTCACATTGTGCCTCTGTGAACTACTTTGAGACATTTTTATACATTAACAGCACTATATAAATGCAAGTTATGATCCGTCTCTTTGGCATTGGTATTAACAGACTCATAATAATATATGACTGTGCAAACTTCCCTCCTATAACATTCCTTTGGAAATTTGTTTGTGATTTGTACTTACCCCCAATTTGGTCTAAGTACCTTTTATTGTTTCTTAATTTAATCTACGCATCGAGATCAGTGGAAAACTTAGATTTCTTGGTCTTTAATCATGTCAATAATAAGGCAACCATGCCAACCTTTTTACCTTTTCCATACATTTTGGAAATTTCATAGCCAGGAATATTTAGTGCTTAGCCTTGCTTCAGCAAAAACCATGTTTCTATTGACGGTCCAGCATAATTTCCATTCTAGTTAGCAACTCTTGTTTCTCAGAAGTGATATCCATAGTGTAAAAAAGTGTTTCCTCTTATCAATCCATGAATTGGTATCTTTAATCTGTTTTCTCCCAAACTAGTTTAACTTTTGGCAACTGAATAATCACTTTACTGTACTTTTTAATCTTGGCACGTAACTGTTCAAACGCCTTCTATAAGACGTCTTTCTTGTTTTTCCCTTTGTTATTAGTTTCATTATGATTGATTACTTCAGCTTACTCCTGCTCCTTCTTCCAGAATCATTATCTGTTTTTTATGTCCCTTTCATTACACTAGAAAAGCAACACCTTGATACTCTTCATGTCTGAAGATCTATCCGTCTATCATAGAATCACTCTCTAGAAATACTACTTGCATTTTTCTCAACACTAGATTCTTTCCTTCCTCATATCCCAGGTAATCAATAGTTTTGCAATGGTGCTTGCAAGTTTCCTTCCATGCATTACCATGGATCTTTTTTCCCCTGAGTAGTGTCAGAATGGACAAGTATTTCTAAAGCTGTCTCTGCCAAGTTGTCATCTCCCATTTCTTTCTCCTCATTGCTGCAGCATATACTTCATTTCCTCTTATTCCACTCTCATTGCTTGGTGACTAACTCTTGCACTGCACTCAAGGAACTCTCCCTCTCCTTGTATAGTAGATTATCTCTGTGTCTCCAATTTTGTAATTTTAAAATAATACAGAGAAAATATTGGAGAAACTAGGCAGGTCTGGAAAAACTGACATGACTGAAGTCTGATATTACCAAAGAAAAATCTTATTGAACTCTAAACATTAACTCTGTTTCTCTCTCCACTGATGCTATCAGACTTGCTCACTTTCTCCAGCATTCTGTGTTTGTTTCAGATTTCCAACATCTGTTGTATTTTGCTTTTTTTTTAGTAATTTTGAGTTTGACTTATACACCAAGTTGCATTTTAGGTTTAATTACTGCCTGCTTCAAAACCATAAAAAAAGTATTAATGGCATTGTAGAAACAATAGTTGGATAGCAGATTCAGTTTCGGCAATAGAAGAGTGGTTTTGTCGTTGGATTAATGATGTAGAGACTAGGAGTTAAACCTCACCATTTTTAATTGGAATTTGGTTCTTAAAATTTGGAAATGAATGAAAATTCTGATATATGCAAGTATAACTGTAAAGCTGTTGGATTGTTCTAAAAATCCAATTCATTTACTCATGTTCTTTAGGGAAGGAAGTGTGCTATCCTCACATGGACTGGCTGAAATGTGACTTCATTCTTACATTAACATGTTTGATTCTTAGCTGCATCCTGAGCATATGGAATAAACCATTCAGTTGTATCAAAACTGTTACAAAAGCAACTCATCAGATATGAGCATTGTGTGAGCATTTTCAACACATACAGTGCAGGTCAGAGAGATTCCCATTACCAACATCCTAAGAATAACTATGGCTTGGTAATAAAATGCCAGCCTTGCCAGTCATGTCCATATCCCAAGAATGTTTAATTTTTAAAGGCAATCTGAGATATGTACTGAACCAAAGCTGAGAAAACTGCCTTCAGGTTGTACATCTGAAGGAATAAGATGAGAAAGGCTGCTCTGAATATAAACAGAAAAAAAGGGCTGAAAGCTGTGTTTACCATAACTTGCAGAATTAAACAGTAATGTGAAATAATAGAAGATAATTGTTCTGTTGTATAATAAATAAAATTACGTATCCTTGTATGTCTTGCAATTATGAAATATTGTACATTGATAGCAACAGTAAACATTTAAAACAACTACTTTGATGTAGTAGATTCCATTTGCAATCCATCATGAGCGGGTCTGGTCTCAGCATGGGGATGAGTATCTTACTTGTCCCCATCCCAATTGTTCTGTTTCTGTCATATCAGGAGGTGCATTTGGATGCAAGAGTTTTTAACCAACTTTTTTGCATGTTGATAATTTACTGTATCAGCATTTATAATGAAAACTGCCCTGATCAAGCTGTAATTGCACACTCCCATTCACTGGAGGCACTAAGTGCCACAATTAGTGGGAATCTACTTAGACTATACCTGGTGTTGTGTGATTTAAAACTAACAGGTTCAATTGGAAGCACTAACTTTCGGAGTGCTGCTCCTTCATCAGGAGGTTGTCGCAACCACCTGATGAAGGTGCAGCGCTCTGAAAGCTAATACTTCCAAATAAACCTGTTGGACTATAACCTGGTGTTGGGTGATTTTTAACTTTGTTCGCCCCAGTCCAACACCAGCATCTCCAAATCATACTTGCATTTTGACCACTTTATAAAGGTAATTTATATTGCAAATGAGAATCTTTATGTTCATTATGGAAATATTCAAAAAAAAGGACAAATATTGCAATGGGAATATCATCAGTGCATCCAGGTACAGTTAGTTCCCTGCCTGCAGACCTTCCCTCATCTGAAGTCCGCACCAGTTTTGATACACTGTGTTAAGCTACATGATTAGAGCTCGTAATATATTAAAGCATCTTGAATCTGGATGCATGCATTTATTTGTTTATGTTTATAAGTACCATCATCGTAATATTGTATTGCATGTTCTCACCTGGAAGTCTATAGCATGAAGTTGCATCATCGAGTTCCTCAGTCTGTTCTGTAGGGAAACAGCTATGCTCTAACTACTTCTGGTTCTCTGCTTTGCAAGTTGCTGTAGGTTTCTCCACATAAACAAGAGCAGAACATATACAATTAATGATAGGGACCTGGAGAGTGTTGTAGAACAGAGAGACCTAGGGTTTCAAGTACACAGTTCATTAAAAGTTGCATTATAGGTAGACAGGGTGGTAAAGAAGGCACTTAGCACTCTTGGCATCATTGCTCAGACCGTTAAGTGTAGGTGCTGGAGTTGTGCAGGACATTGGTGAGGCCACGTTTGGAGTACTGTGTACAGTTCTGGTTGCCCTGTTATTGGAAGGATATAGAGAGTGCTGAAAAGATTCACCAGAACGTTGCTGGGACTGGAGGGTTTGAGTTATAAGGAGAGGCTGGATAAGCTGAGACTTTTTCACTGGAGCATAGGAGATTGAGGGATAACCTTATTGAGGTTTATAAAATCATGAGGGGCATTGATGAGGTGAATAGCAAACATCTTTTCCCTAAGGTGGGGGAGTTCAAAACTAGAGGGCATAATATTAAGATGACAGGAAAAAGAGTTAAAAAGAATCTGAGGGGTAATGTTTTCACACAGAGAGTGGTTCATACATGGAATGACCTGCCAGAGTAAGTGGTACATGAAGGAACAGTTATAACATTTAAAAGATATTTGGATAGGTACATGAATAAGAAAGGTTTAGAGGGATCTGGTCCAAATGCAGGCAAATTGTACTATTTTAGTTTGGGAAACTTGCTCAGCATGGATGAGTTGGATTGAAGGGTTTGTTTCCTTTCCACAAAAGGACTTGAATACCCACCTTGAAACCCTCCTGCTTAATTTAAACCAGCAACACTGAAAAGATTTATTCCATGCAGTAATCTGTGAAAATTCAAGAGGCCAAGAACTAGTTAAAGGAAAAGTAACAACTTTGTTTCTTAAAGTATAATAGGGAATAATTAACTAACAACTATTTACAACTCCTTCCTCTAACCTATCTTTTACCTTCCCCTTCTACAATACTAGTCTGATAAGTCCATTAAGATTTACCAAAATTCAACTTTTCAAAAGCCAGCCAGACGTCAAATCTTCTTTTCTTCTTAATAAGGATTTCTGATTCACAGGTTACTGATCAATAAAGCTACCTTTTTAGAGAGCTATTCTCTGGGCAGTCTGCAGATATTGGTGGCGTGGCAGTTCTCCTCTCAACTGTTCAATTTTCCCTGGTCTTATACCCCCCCAAAGCGTTGGCTTTTAAGATTATCAATATACTAAAAACTGGATTGGAGTTTGGTAATTTTTCAGAGTATAATTTAAACTGATTGGCCTAATTCAAATCTGTTTTATCATTTCCAGGCAACCCAGCTAGCTTTCGACCAAGTGTTACATTGTTACCTTATTCAGAGCACTTGGTGCTGTCAGGTAGTTCTGCTAGCTTTTAACTCTCTCAAAGGTACAGTACGCCCACATCTTCATAACAGTAGCGATGTTAATACCTCATCCCACCCATCCATTATTATTAGTCACAGCAGAGGATAGCTTGATGTTTTAGGCTGGTATTGGCCAAACAGAAAACCTCCTTTTGGGGCCTTCAGTGGTTATCAGAAGCACGTACTACTAGGTCCTAACCCCTTCCCGGGGCTCTTGATCTTGACTCCCACTATCCTTCCTCACTCACTAGGGCCTGCCAGCCAGGCTGTGCCGATACCCAGCTTTCCCTGAAGACTGGAATCCATAACTACTACTTTGGGAATGCCTGTAGTCCCAGCACTGACCACCACTAAATCCTGGTGCTACTGTGACTGCAGAGCTCCTGGCCAATCAGATTGGTCAGCATCTCTTCAAAGTGGGACTTCCTCCCCAGGTAGGGAGCAGAAGTCTCCACCTTGTGAAATTGCTTGAACTTGCTGCAGGGCTGCTGAGTTCAGAGAGTACATTCCCTACTGACTCTTCCAGTGGTGGAGCGAGAATCCCTGCCATGTCAAAACCTTTCCCAGTGCTTCTCATTTAATCAGTGAGTATTTGTATAATTAGATGTGATGTGAAACCTGATGATTTAGGTTACCACTTTAGCCATATTTGTATGCTAGTAAATATCTGCAGTATATCCTGTAGGTCAGGTCACCCTCAAATGTTGAGCAGGTGAAGAAACATAAAGTAAATAATTTATTCTGTTTTATTGCAACATAAAAATGATCGGTTTAGTGTCTATCAGTGTTTATTTGAGTAGTTTATCAAAATGGAATCCCAAAAACTACTGCTTAGCCTCGCTAATGTGAGTAGTGTCTGACTGTTTTAGTTACTAGGAAACAAGCCAAGAGAGCAGCATGAAATAATTTTCAAAATCATTGGTTTCTCAAAAAGGATTCATCAAGGTGCCACACATGAGATTACTACACAGAATTAGAACTCGTGGAATTGGGTGTAATTCTGTTTGTTTTGGTTGAGGATTTGTTAACGGCGAAAAAACAAAGCATCAGGATAAACAGGTTCATTTTTGATTTGGCTGATTTGTAATTTTTGGGTCTCTCAAGAGTAAGCTTCAGCTATATGCAATCCATGTCAATAACACAGAGGAGGGCGCCAAGGGGCCCTCTTGTGGCACAGTGATAGTGTTCTGAACCCTGGACCAGGAGGCCTGGGTTCAAGTCCCATCTGCTCTAGTGATGTGTAATAACACCTCTGAACAGGTTGATTAGAAATATCTAGAGGAGGAGGGTTGAATGGGAATAGAATCTAATTTATTGACAGTACAAAGTCAAATAGAAAAGTGAGCTGTGAAGATGTAAAGAGGCTGCAAAGTGGCATTGATAAGTTGTACGAGTGGGTGAGAACATGGAAGATAGAATCTTGTGCGGAGAAGTGTGAAGTTCTTCACTTTTTAAGAAAAATATAAAAATAGATATTTTTAAAATAGAGAGCAATTGGGGAGTATTGATATTCAGAGGAGCTTATGTGTCCTTGTACACACATCAGACAGCTAACATGTAGTGACAGGAAATTAGGAAGACAACATTATATGGGCTTGTATTACAAAGGGAGTATAAGAGTAAAGACGCTTCAGTATAATTATTTAGAACCAGAGTGAGATTGCACCTGTGCAGCTGTTTATAGCTTTAGTTCCCTTACCAAAAGCAGAATATGTTTAGTGTGTAACAAGGGTTCACTGGGCCAATGTTCACTGTACAGCCCTTGTGTCTCTGCAGCCCGTTTGCTGCTTTCCATTTCCTATCTCCCTTTCTTCTCCATGCTATCACTGTCTCACTCCCTGATTCACTTTCTCGCCACTGCTCTCCCAAGTCCTTTCTCGCTGGAAGGGTTTTGGAGAAGGAAGTGGTGACAGAGAAGGTCAAGGAGGGAAATGGTGAGCAAGCAGTAAGTAGAAAGAGTCAGTAAGAGGAATTTTGGACACATTAGGTTCAATGCCAGCTAGTAGCTTTTATTCAAAAATTCACAGGTCAGAAATGCAAGCAATCTTGCACTGTAAGGATTCTGAGTCTATGAATCCTTATCACATGATTTCTTACGGGAAAGTAATTTTCATGAGGCACTTTTCATTTGGCTTGCTGTTTTTTTTGCTAGTTTCTTCCCCTGGACTGGGAGGCCTGGGTTCATGTCCTACCTGCTCTAGTGATGTGTAATTACATCTCGGACAGGTTGATTAGAAAAATAAGCTAAATAGGTAAATAATATAAATATTATAATGTCATTCATTGTTGAAAGTTTGCAAAATAAACTGCCATAGCCAATATCAGTCTCAGGGCAGCATGTTAAGCAATTCAGAATTTTACAGCCCAGAACTCAATTGTTGAGCATGTTCAAGAAAATAAAGTAATGTAGGTATGTGGGGATTATCTGATAAGGTTTAGTTGTTGTCTGGAGTTGGCAGAGGTAGATTGAATGCTTTAACTCTTCCTATGATGTTCCAACATGCTTACTCATATGTCAAAATCACAAATCGTGGAGAAAAATAGATTTAATCAGATCGTTGTTGTTCCTTCCTACAGGCACATTACTCTAC
Source organism: Chiloscyllium plagiosum (assembly GCF_004010195.1). Lineage (NCBI taxonomy): Eukaryota > Metazoa > Chordata > Chondrichthyes > Orectolobiformes > Hemiscylliidae > Chiloscyllium > Chiloscyllium plagiosum. Next base: position 45,592,490 of record NC_057734.1, read on the forward strand.
AGGAAAAGTCTCTGCTTCTTTCACATCTACAGCAATGATGCCAGAAACTACGCATGAAGCAGGTAATTGGATTAAATCCTCCAGTTACTCTAAATAATGGATTCATGTCTCTTCTAGTTCGAGTTTGAGGCTGCTCATACTTTCTGCTGCCTATCTAATTAAAAACAGATTGTGCTGTTTAATTAGCACACACACATCAGTGGTCACGTTCACCTCTGCATGTCCATATCTAAAGATTCAAATTGAGAATATTGATCATCGTCTGATCCAGCTTAGCAAAAAGATGTTGGATTTTGCTATTTGGTTTGGAAAGGACAAAAGAATTGAGAAGAAGCTAGAGCAGTTCTGTAAACTTGGTGATTTGACATTTCACAGTGTTACCTTGTTACTTTCACATGTAATTTGCAAAACAGCAAAAAGAGAGGAATCAACAGTTTCTCTTAACCTTTTTAATTTCATGACTTAGCAGCATTAAAACAGTGCAAAACCAAAGTCAATGAAATGTAATGTTGGTATTGCTGCTGCCATTATAGTTAAAGGTTAAAGATCTTAAAGCAGTCATAGCTTTTTTATAAAGTTGTCTGTAAAATTGATGGCACAGGCTAAAAAATAGTCATTGTACATATTGGGACTGGTCCGTCTTTGAGTTGCTTTTTGTCATTTGTGGTCATTTGCAATATGATTTATTGGTTTCAAACCTTTCTGCAAGGGAAAGCCCCAAGACAACCATAATGCTGCTGGTTTGAACACTTGCCTTAATTGCCCTCAAGAAAACTCCATTATTGTAGCAGATTATTTATTAATTGTTCATTTTATATGTTTGCATGTGTACGCAGACAGAAATCTGCTAGGAAGTCAACTAAAACATGAATCCAATAATCCAGTGAGGCACAGTATATTTCCGAGACTCCAGTTTAAAAACTTGTAGCGGGCTGTGAAAAATTGCTGAACCTTTGTATGTGTCATTTGGGTCAGTTGGTAGTGAACACTAAAACGGGAGTAGATCCATTAGCCATGCTTTATTGTAAGCAAACTAAGAATTGTGGATGTTGAAGATCTGAAACAAAAATAAAAATTGCAGCTCTGGCAGCATCTGTGGACAGAAAGCAAAGTTTACCTTTCAATGAAGTTGACAGGTGGAGCGGAGAGGATTGACTGGAGAGATGAATACAGAACCCAGAAAGAGAATCAAAGTTACTCAGACAAAAGGGGGATAGATCGTAAGCCCAGAAAAAGAAAAGCTGATAACTGAGGCAATACGTAGGTGAAAAATAGATTGACTATGTTGAAAGCAGCCTGTGGCATGACAAGGTCTGGGGTGTGTCAATGGTTAAAGGACATAAAAGGTGGTTTTCAGGTTCTAAAATTATTGAACTTCACATTGAGTCCTGAAGGCTGCAGGGTCCCCACTGAAAATTATACTGTTCTTCCAGCTTGTGCTAATCCTTGGTGGAGCAGTGCAGCAGGCCCGAGACAGAAATATTGGCCAGGGAAACACGGTGCTGTGTTGAATGGACAGGCAACTGGAAGTTTGGGGTCATTTTATGAATGGAGGGTAGGTATTCTGCAATGTGATCGTCCAGTCTGTTTGTCATGTATCCACAGTTGAGGGGGCTTCATTGTGAACAACGGATGCAGTAGACTAGATTGAATGAAGTGCAGGTAAATTGCTGTTTCACCTGAAAGGTGTGTCTGGAGTTTGGAGTCTTGCATAGTGAGGAGGGAAGAGGCAAAAGGGCAAGTGCTGTTCCTTCTGTGATCACATGGAAAGATGCCATGGGAGTGCAGGGAGGTGTCCGCCATCAACGGCAGCAAAGCGAAGGAACTGATCGCGGAGAGTAGTAATAGTTTTTTCACTCTCACCAGTGAGGGTTCAAACACTTCAACCCACAATCCAGGTTGACACTGACTGAGTGCATTGTAGGAGGTGTCATCTTTGTATGAGATGTTGAACTAGGGGCCAATCAGCTTGCACAGCATGTTTCTAAAAATAATCATTGACTATTACCAACTGACATCTGTTTTTTGTGGTGACAATTGTTTATTTAACCAAATGATATTGAAATCAAATTACATGCTCCTTTGTTTCCTTTCTATCAACCCTTGCTGTATGCAAGCTGTTGTATTGCCAGGAGCATCATGACTGCATTTCAAATCTGCTTGTTGTATTACAACTTTCGAATGTTCTGAGAACTGATATGGCTCTATTATAATTAAAATTGTATCCATCTGTTAGATCTTTTATTGTGGAAAAGGACAAAGATAAGCCTGAAATCAAATTTCTGAATTGAGAGGAAGGCCAACTTTAATTTAATTTGGTCAGAGTGGTCTTGGAACAGGTACTTCTATGTAAATCTGTGTCAGAGCAGTGGACATATTCAAGAAGGCAATAGATTACAAAGGGATCTTGATCAGTTGGGCCAAAGGGTCGAGGGGTGACAGATTGAATTTCATTTGGATAAATTCAAGGTATTGCATTTTGGTAAAACAAACAGGGCAGGACTTTTACAGTTAATGGTAGAGCCCTGGGAAGTGGAGAGAGGTAGGGGTCCTTGAACGTTGTGTCACCTGCAGACAGAGTAGTGTGATGATACTTTGACTTTTAAGAGATGTATTTTGTCCTGGTTTTTTTAAATGAAGAGAGGTTGAGGCAGAGGTGGTTACGCGTCTGTTCCCAGTCAAAAACGTAGGCCATGGGGTTGGAACAATAGAAGCATTTTGAAAGGGTGGAGTCATGCTTCCATAGAACACAATTTTAATTTAACTTCCCACAGTTGCTGGGGTCTTGAAGCTGGATGTGGAAGCTCTTCTTCTTCTCTGTCTCTCATAACAAAAAGCTGAGATTCTCTTCCTGCTGCCAGAATTGCATGTGTGATAACCTATTTTAGTGAATTTGCCTTTGCCAAGGATGTGTATGGAATGTTACTGTGTTGGAACAAATGCTGTTTAATAGGGAAATAATCTATTGTCCTGTTAAGTTTTCCAATACAGCTAAGTTCTTCCAATTCTTCATTCTTTTGTTTGTATTTTAATTATATATAAGAATAAGGTGCATTTTGCTTCAAACCTGGTGGTTTGACCAATTGAATTACATCTAGAATGCAATGCCTTACACTTGCCTTAAAAAAAAGGAAAAGCTGGGGACCAGGCTAACTACTTAATATATTTTGAAGGAGTTTAGTCTGGCTCATAAGTGATTAAGAAGGCATCTAGCTCTCTTGCCTTATTGCTGAGACCTTTTGAATTTAGCAGTTGAGACATCATGTTGAGGTTGTGCAGGACATTTGTGAGGGCAAGTTTGGAGAACCTTGTGCAATTCTGGTTGCCCTGCTATTGGAAGGATATTATTAAATTGGAGAGGATTCAGAAAAGGTTTACCAGGATGTTGTTGGAGAGTTTGATTTACAAGGAGAGGCTAGAAAGTCTGAGACTTATTACACTGGAGCATAGGAGATTCAGGGGTGACTTTATAAAATCATGAGGGGCGTAGATAAGATGAATAGTGAAGGTCTTTTCCCTAGGGTTGGGGATTTCAAAACTAGGGATTGTACTTTTTGAGATGAGAGAGGAAAAAATATTTAAAAGGGACCCGAGGGGCAACCTTTTCACACAGAAGGCGGTTAGTATATGGAATGAACTGCCAGAGGAAGTGGTAGATGCAGGTACAGTTACAATGTTTAAAAGACATTTGGGTACGTACATTAATAGGAAAAGTTTAGAAGGATCCGGGCCAAGCGCAGGGAAATGGGACTATTTTAGTTTGGGAAACTTGGTCAAAATGGACGAGTTGGACTGAAGGGTCTGTTTTCAAGCTGTATGAGTCTGTGACTGTATGACTCTTGGGAGAGTACAGGACCAATATTTTCCAAAGATGATAAAGGATGGGACCAAGAAATCAAGGAAACCCTGGATGTTGAAGCTTATGCAGGATTGGATGAAGAGAAAAAGAGCCGTTGCGTATTTTCAAAGGAACTCATACTCAACAAGCTCCACAGTGAGATCAATTGGTAATTTCCCATGAACTTTGATTAGTCTCATTTCCCTGTATAACCAGAATCTGCCCATTTCATGGGACATCAGCATCAGTTTTGGAACCGGGGTGATCTGTACCAATGGGACAGTCTCCACCTGAACCAATCGGGACCCAGTGTTCTGGCGAAAAGGATAAATAGGGTGGTCACTTGGACTTTAAACTTGTGAGTCAAGGGGGAAGGGAAAGGGAAAGGGAAAGCGACAGGGAATATGGAGTCAAGTCGAAAGATAAGCAGCAGGTTAGCATGTGTGCAGGGTTTAAGTTCAAAGCAGGCTAGGAATGAAGCAAAAAGGAAGGATAACTTAGGACATATTACGAGAGATGTTGGAAATCATGAAGATAAGAAAATTAGTATTAAGGCACTTTACCTGAATGCTCTCAGTATTCGTAACAAAGTAGATAAATTAACGGCACAAATCATCGTGAATGATTGTGATGTGGTAGGCATCACAGAGATGTGGTTGCGGGGAGGGGGTTCAGGATTGACAGTTAAACATCCAAGGATTTACAACTTATCGAAAAGATGGGAAGGTGGGCAGAGGGGGTGGGGTTGCCTTGTTAGTTAAGAATGTAATTAACTCTATGACACTGAATGACATAGGGTCAGATGATGTGGAGTCTGTGTGAGTGGAGTTGAGGAACCACAAAGGCAAAAAAAACCTTAATGGGAGTTAGGTACAGACATCCCAGCAGTGGTCAGGACCAGGGGTGCAAGATGTACTAGGAAATAGATAGGGCATATCAGAAAGACAAGGTTACAGTGATCATGGGGGCTTCAATATGCAGGTGGACTGGGTGAATAATGTTGCTGGTGGATCCAAAATAAGGGAATTCATGGAATGCTTATAGGATGGCTTTTTGGAACAGCTTGTGACGGAGCCCACAAGGGAGCAGGCAATTCTGGACTTAGTGCTATGTAATGAGCCTGACTTTATAAAAGATCTTAAAGTAAGGGAACACTTAGGAGGCAATGTTCATAATGTTCATGATTTGGAGATGCTGGTGTTGGACTGGGGTATACAAAGTTAAAAATCACACAACACCAGGTTATAGTCCAACAGGTTTAATTGGAAGCACACTAGCTTTCGGAGCATCAATCCTTCATCAGGTGGTCGTGGAGGGCTCAATCCTAACACAGAGTTTATAGCAAAAGTTTACAGTGTGATGTAACTGAAATTATACATTGAAAAATTGATTGTCTGTTAAGCCTTTCATCTGTTAGAATACCGTGATAGTTTCACTTCTTTCATGTGTAAATCATAAAAACTTTTTTTTTAAAGTTGCATTCTCGGGTTAG
>NC_057734.1:45598333-45610864 GCF_004010195.1 Chiloscyllium plagiosum
AGCTATCACCATTGTTAACAGCTAACCTGAGAATGCAACTTTTAAAAAAAAAAGTTTTGTGATTTACACATGAAAGAAGTGAAACTACCATAGTATTCTAACAGATGAAAGGCTTAACAGACTATCAATTTTTCAATGTATAATTTCAGTTACATCACACTGTAAATTTTTGCTATAAATTCTGTGTGTTAGAATTGAGCCCTCCACGACCACCTGATGAAGGAGCGATGCTCCGAAAGCTAGTGTGCTTCCAATTAAACCTGTTGGACTATAACCTGGTCTTGTGTGATTTTTAACTGTGTTCATAATATGTAGAGTTCAGTCTGCAGTTTGAAAGAGGGAAGGCAAAATCAGATGTAACGGTGTTACAGGGGAATGAGAGAGGAACTGACGAAAATCGACTGGAAGCAGGGCCTAGTGGGGAAGACAGTAGAGCAACAATGGCAGGAGTTTATGGGTGTCATTGAGAACACAGTACAGAGGTTCATCCCAAAGAAAAGAAAGATTATTTGAGGGGGGATAAGACAGCCATGGCTGACAAAGGTAGTCAAAAATGTATTAAATAAAAAAAGAGAGGCTATAAAGTGGCGAAGAGCACTGGGAAATAAGAAGATTGGGAAGGCTACAAAAACAAACAGAGGATAACAAAGAAAGAAATAAGGAAGGAGAGGATCAAAGATGAAGGTAAGTTAGCCAGTAATATTAGAAATGATAGTAACAATTTCTTTCAATACATAAGAAACAAAAGAGAGGCAAAAGTAGAAATTGGGCTGCTCCAAATTGATGCAGGAAGGCTAGTGATGGGAGATAAGGAAATAGCTGAAGAACTTAATAAGTACTTTGTGTCAGTCTTCACAGTGGAAGACATGAGTAATATCCAACAATTAAGGAGAGCCAGGGGGCAGAGTTGAGTATAGTAGCCATTGTAAAAGAGAAAGTGCTAGAAAAGCTAAAAGATCTAAAAATCGATAAATCTCCTGACCCCGATGGGCTACATCCTAGAATCCTGAGGGAGATGGCTGAGGAAATAACAGAGGCGTTGGTTGTGATGTTTCAAAAATCACTGGAGTCAGGGAAAGTCCCAGATGATTGGAAAATCGCTGTTGTAATCCCCTTGTTCAAGAAAGAATCATGACAAAAGATGGAAAATTATACATCAATTAGTTGATAAAATTCTAAAATCCATCATTAAGGATGAGATTTCTAAATTCTTAGAAGTGCAGGGTCAGATTAGAATAAGCATGGATTTAGTAAGGAGAGACCATGCCTGACAAACCTGTTAGAATTCTTTGAAGAGGTAACAAGTAGGTTAGACCAGGGAAACCCAGTGGATGGTATCTATCTCGACTTCCAAAAGGCCTCCCGGGAGGGTGTTGAGTTAGGTGAGGGCCCATGGTGTTCGAGGTGAACTACTGGCATGGATTGAGGATTGGTTGTCTGACAGAAGGCAGAGAATTGAGATAAAAGGTTCTTTTTCGGAATGGCAGCTAGTGGCAAGTGTTGTCCCACAGGGTTCAGTGTTGGGGCCGCAACTGTTCACTTTATATATTAATGATCTGGATGAAGGGACTGGGGCATTCTGGCGAAGTTCACCGATGATACGAAGTTAGGTGAACAGGCAGTACTGAGGAGGTGGGGAGACTGCAGACAGTTTTAGACAGTTTCGGAGAGTGGTCCAGGAAATGGCTAATGAAATTCAACGTGAGCAAATGCGAGGTCTTGCACTTTGGAAAAAATAATACAGGCATGGACTATTTTCTAAACGGTGAGAAAACTCATAAAGCCAAAGTACAAAGGAATCTGGGAGTGCTAGTCCAGGATTCTTGCAAGGTTGGCTTGCAGGTTGAGTCCGTGATTAAGAAAGCAAATGTAATGTTGTCGTTTATCTCAAGAGGGTTGGAATATAAAACAACAATGTGCTTCTGAGAATTTATAAAGCTCTAGTTAGGCCCCATTTAGAATACTGTGTCCAAATTTGGGCCCCACACCTCAGAAAGGACATACTGGCACTCGAGCATATCCAGCAGAGATCCACATGGATGATCCCTGGAATGGTAGGCCTACCATACAATGAACAGCTGAGGATCCTGGGATTGTATTCATTAGAGTTTAGAAGGTTGAGGGGAGATCTAATAGAAACTTACAAGATAATGCATGGCTTAGAAAGGACAGATGCTGGGAATTTGTTTCATTAGGCGGAGAGATTAGGTCCCGTGGGCACAGCCTTAGAATTAGAGGGGGTCAATTTAGAACGGATATGGGGAGACATTTCCTCAGCCAGAGAGTGGTGGACCTGTGGAATTCATTACTACAGAGCGCAGTGAAGTCCGGGATGTTGAATGTCTTCAAGGCACAGATTGATAAATTCTTGATCTCGCAGGGAATTAAGGGCTATGGGAGAGTGCGGGTAATTGGAGTTGAAATGCCCATCAGCCATGATTAAATGGTGGAGTGGACTCAATGGGCCAAATGGCCTTCCTTCTACTCCTATGTCTTATGGTCTTATAAAGTAAAACAAGGAGCTGCAGATGCTGGAAACCTGAAGCGCACAAACTGAAATTGCTGAAGAAATTCAGCAGGTCTGGCAGCATCCATAGAGAGAAAACAGGGTTAGTATTTTAAGTCCAGTTCTGAAGAAGTCAGTGGACTTCGTTATAGAGTCATACTGCAAGGAAATAAACCATATGGTCTAACTAGTTCACGTCAACCAGGTTCTCAAACTAAACTAGTCTCATCTGCCTGCCTTTGGCCCATATCCCTCCAAACCTTTCCTATTCATGTCCTTATTCAAATGTCTTTTAAATATTGTAACTGTCTCTGAATCCACCATTTCCTCTGGCAGTTCATTTCACACATAAACCATTCTGTGTGTAAAACATAAGTTGCCCCATATGTCCTTTTCAAATCTTTCTCCTCTCAGCTTCATGAACTTTGTTTTCTCTCCATAGATGCTACCACATCTGCTAAATTTCTGTCCATCTGTCTTAAAAAATGTTAAATGATTCCTGTCTCTATTGCTGCCTTAGACAGTGTTCCAAAGCCTTTGACAAGGTCCCACATGGGAGACTGATAAAGAAGGTAAAAGCACATGGAATCCAGGGTATCTTACAAGCTGGATCCAAATTGGCTCTGTGGTAGGAGACATAGGATGTTGGAAGAAGGCTGTTTGTATGACTGGATTTTGGTGTCCAGGGATTAGTGTCTGTAATATATATGTAAGCAATATAGATGAGAATGTTGGGGTGGGATGATAAATAAGATTGTTCATGACTGGCCAGGTGGTTGACAGTGAGGAAGAAGGTCTTGGGTTACAGGAAGATATAGGTTGGTCTGACGGTTAGAGCAGTGACAAATGGAATTTAATCCTGAAAAGTGTAGGGTGATGCATTTTGGAAGATGTAACAAGACTAAAGCAAGATACGAGGTATGAGCAGTCTTGGACGTATTTGTCCACAGATCCCTGAAGGTAGCAGGACAGATTCATAGGGTAGTTAACAAGGCATCCGGCACACTTGCCTTTATCAGCCTAGATTATAAGAGCCTGTAGGTTACATTAGAGTCTTACAAAACTTTGGTTAGGACGCAGGTGGTGTGCAGTGTGCAGGTCTGGTCATGACACTGTGATTGCAATGGAGCGGATGCAGATGAATTTTACCAGGATATTGCTCAGAATGGAGCATCTCAGCAATGAAGAGAGGCTGGATAAGCTCGGATTTTTTTTTAAGAGCAGAGAAGATTTGGGGGTGGGGGTGGGGGCCTTGATTGAGGGAGATAAGATTAAGGTTCATGTCTAGAGTGTAGAGGGAGCAACTGTGCCTCTTAATTGAAGGTTTGTGTAATGAGTGTAATTTTAAGGTGAAGGTCATGAGGTTTAGATGGGATTTGAGGCAAGTTTTTTTTAACCCAGAGGATGGCAAGAATAGGGAATGGACTGCCTGGAAGGGTAATAGAGCCAGGAAAACCTTACAACCTGTATAAAAAAGTATGTGGATGAACACTTCTGAAATATCATAACATTCAAAGCTGTGCACTAAGTGCTGGAAAGTATTAGTGTAAAAGGTTGGTGCACATTTGATGGGCCAAAGGGTCTCTTCTGGTTTGTATGGCTCTATACTTCGTGTCAACTGCCAACAATGCATTTACATATTCCTTAATTAAGGTCACTAAAACTGCTTCCAACATTTGAGATGTGATTGCACAAATACCCTGAATAACCAAATAATGACATCCTTACTTACATTTTTTTATATGGAGAGGAGGCAAGGGAATAAATGACAGTATATTAAGATGTGTAGACGAATGGAGGGATCTTAGAGTACATGTCCACAAGTCCTGAAGGTAAAATGACAGGTGTATAAGATGATTAAAAAGGCATGTAGGATACTTTCCTTTACTAGCTAAGGCATGCATATAAGCGTAGATGGTTATATTTCAATTGTATACAATGCTAACTAGACCACAACTGGTGTAGAGTTCTGATCACCACCTTACAGGAAGAGAGGATATAGAAGACATTTCAGAGAATGCTAACAGGTCTGGAGAATTTTTGCTAAAAGAAGGAATAGGCCAGGTTGGAGCTGTTTTCTTTAGGGCACAGAAAACTGACCCAGGATTTAATTGAGGTGTATAAAATTATTTGTAGATGGAGTGAATGGGAGGATCATAGTTCCTTTAGCAGAGGGGATTGGTGACAAGGATCATAAATTTAAATTAATTGCTAGAAGGTTGAGGGGAGAGTTAAGAATATTTTCATTCATTCAGCAGTAGGGGTCTGGAACTCACCGGTTGAATCGGTGGCAGAGTCAGATAATCTCATTATATTTGAAAAGAGCATGCATATACATTTGAAGGACTTCAATGTACAAGGGAGATTGAGCTGGAGAGTGGAATGAGGCTAATGGATATCCTTTCAACCAGTACAGCCACCTTGGATGAAATGGCCTCCCCTTGAGCCATAAATTTCTGTAGAACACAACCCCTACAGTGTAGAAAGAGACCATTTCACTGTTTGAGTCTGCACCAGCGCCCCCAGACTCAGGTCCCTACCCTATCTCCTAACATAGCATTTCCCATTGGATAATCCACCTAAGTTGTGTGTCTCTAATTACTATACACAATTCTTTGGACTGTGGGAGGAAACCGGAGCACCCGGAGGAATCTCATGCAGACATGGGGAGAATGTGAAAACTCCGCGCAGTCACCTGAGAGTAGAATTGAAGCCGGGTCCCTGGCATTGTGAGGCAACAGTGCTAACCACTGAGCCACCCTGTCGCTAGGTCGATATGAAACCCATCAAATTGTTAAAAGAAAAAGCAAAGAACATTGCTGACAATTGTGGGAATAGGATCAAAATTGATATTCAAAATAGGAGACATTTGCATCCTAATTGTGGGAGCACTTGCATGCTACAGATAGCAGCTGCTCATTGAAAGGACAGTTACCCTGTTCTTGATAAACCAAGATGGACAATAAATGCTGACAACATCCATGTTGCAAGAATGTGGAACAAAAAGTATAATTGTTGTGGTAGGAAATTCCACCTGCAGAAGAACATGCCATATTTCCTTTCTCACTTTTACCCTCTCTGAAAGGGAAATATGCTGCCTGTAACTTAATTTCCTAAGACCAGATCTCCTCCTCAATATTATTATGTTATAATACATATTGTAGATTGTACACCTCTCAAAGCTATGAAGCAGTAGCAGTGTCCTCTTTCTTTGATCCCTGTTAGCTCAGATGCCGCTATGCTATTTTTACTTAGTGTATTCCTTCCTCTGTAGAACTAGGAGGCATAGTCTAAAAATGAGGGCCGACCATTCAGGAGAGATACTAGGAAGCACTTCCACACACTACGCTTGGTAGAGGTTTAGCATTCGCATCTACAAATGGCTCAGTTATTAATTTTAAATCTGAGATAAATACATTGTGGTGAAGCAAAGGTATTAAGGAATATGGGCCAGAGGCTGGAATATGGAATTAGGCTACAGATCCGCCATGATGTTGAAACAGGCTCAAGGGGCTGAATGGCCTACTCTTTTTCCTTTATATTTATCTTTCATGGCAGGTTACTGTGCTTGCCATCAGAAGGGTGTACTCATCAGGGCGGATTGACTTTCTTTGGGAGTACTTATCCTTAAACAAGTCACCCCGACCTTGTCCAATTTATTTAATGTTGTTTCCAGCATTCAGCAGCCTGTAGAACACTTGGCTCAGGAATGGTATGAAGGTATTTGGTATCAGAAGGAGTGCATGGGAGCTAAAGAAGGGACAAACATAAATTGGAAACAAAAAGTTAGAATATATTTTGCTGAAGGATGTAGAGGACAACTGAATTGTAGAACAGTGGAACAACAAATTTATTTCCTAAGTCAAAGGCACTGAATACCAAGAGTATCTTAAGATACAAAGACAAATTAAACTTAGAGGGCTATGAACTGAAAGTTACTGCCCCGGGGCACTCAATGATGCAGCTTCCATGAGTGAGATTTGGCACTCTGATTAAAGCACCCCCTCCATGTCTTTTTCAGAAATCTCTGCAAGGATTTCATCTTCACCCTCTGCTGCCAAGCGTAAGGTGTGACATTTTGATTTTAGTATATCCTAATGAGTTGAGGGAACTCCCAGTGTATTGCATGTTCTGGTAGGTTGAGGTGCTGTTTATATTTACAGCTGATGTTGTATGCCTCAAATTGGCAGTGTATGTAGTTTTTAGTGACTGACTTGGAATCTTTGTTGCTTTAACAGACTACAGAGATGGGAGAGAATGATAATTGTTTTATTTCCATCCAAGCATTAAGTCAAATAATAAAACGCACATCTATTTGTCTATACCCACTGGCTAAATAGTCACCAGTGGCAAATTACTGCTTCACATTGAACATTTACAGCAAGTTCTTGCATGTTATTATGGTTGAATGTATTTTCTTCTTTGCTATGCTAATCAGATGTAGAGGCAAAGCAGCATTGTCCTCTTTCTGCGAGTAGTAAAAGACTATTGGACAGATCTTTTTCATGCTTATAATTCAAGAAAGCTCCTTAATTATTGTATTTTATTGTATTATTGTACAATTCTTTGCATAGTAAAGAGATATCTGTAGGCTTTCTGAGGATTGAAAAGTGGAAAGCGTAACCCTTAGGCCATTAACCAATAATCCAAAGCAGCTTTATAGAGCAGGCTCAAAAAAAAGGTTTCCTTTTATGCAGACACATTCCCTCCGACCCAACCCCACTATATCTTCTCCCACCCAACCACATCCTCGCTCGCTCCACCACATCCTCCCCCACTCATTGCCAATCAGTCTCATCAAAGAGGAGGATGTTGTTTGAAGTGGAACTTTGCATCCTGGGTCGATACAGGGCCCAGCCTGTCATGTTAAACGGCGTGTGATGAATGAGAACCTCATTGGCTCTACTTCAAAGACCCATTTTTGATCCTTTCTTAGATTTATACACTTGGGCATCACAGAATACATTTTATAGTTCGAGATAGAAATTCAAATCTAATCCAAATGTGTTTCTAGATTATTTATCTATGTTGCAGATAGTAGCAGGCTCACATTTTAAATATGCTTTCTGAGGTAAACTCCAGGGGCATTGGAACATGTGGCTTTTTAAGCCAATGCCCCCATTCTGTTAGGTAGTGGCTGCTTTGTGCCACAGTTCCTGTTACCACCTTTACATGATCCCTGTTGATACTTTGAACAAAACAAAAATCATGTGATCTCACATCTGATGATATTAATTGACTCAGCATACAATTCTTTCATGGAAACATCATTCCAGATTTCTGCTCTTGCTTAGGTGAAAAGGCACTGTCTGATTTCACTCCTAATGCTTTAACTCTAATTTTAAGTTTATGCCCTTTCGAGCTGGTTCCCCCCACCCAAGGAAATAGTTTCTCTGTATCAGGTCCAACAAATCTTTCCATTTCATTTTGCTCAATTGAATCATCTAACTGAATCTTTTAAACTCAAGGAATTCAAATTTATGAAAGCCACTCTTGTAATTTCAATCTTTAAGAGTCAATAAAATATGGAGATGGAAACAACACAGTGGGTCAAGCAGCATCAGAGGAGCAGGAGATTCGCTGTTTCAGGAAGGACCCTTCATCAGGATTCAATCTTTAAGTCAAGGTATCATTCTGCTGAATAACTTTTCGGTCATTGGATCAATCCTGACATTTGTATACAATACTCCAATTTGTATACTTTCACCCAAGTGTACAAACTTCCACTTCACGTGCCTATCCTCACTTGTTTCAATTCCTATCATATAAATTGCACTTGCATTTTTAGTTAGATATGATATAGTTGCTCTAACATCTCACCTGGACAATTAAACTCTTTCTGTATTGCTCTGAATCTCTTGTCCAGAAGTTATTTTAATTCGTCTATCTTGAACTCGAAGTAGATGACCTTATATTGACGTAGTTTTGTTCACTAACAAGTCTGTCTATGTTCTTTTCTATCTTGCTGTTCCTGACACACAATGTACTATGTTCTTAACTCCACATCATCAGAAAACTTAGATATTCTGTTCTCTGTTATTTCATCAAAGCCTTTTTTGATGTATAGTGAAAAAGCTAAAGTCCTAGTATAGATTCTCAGGGTGTACTAATCGTTACAGTTCAGCAATCTGAGAACATTCCCTTTACCTCTATTCTGTATGTCTCCAGCAGTCTAACCAGTTACTAATAAGTTGGAACAGCTCAGTTTGAGATGTAAGATGTCTATATTATGATCAAGCAAAATGCAAGTTGATTTACTGAGTGCTCAGTTATAGTCGCTGTAAACAATAGCAAGAAGTAGACAAGACACTTAAGATTAACTAGGACTTGGTGCTCCTAGAGCTGACAAATAAGCATCCACAGCACCCTATGAACCTGTGTCATTATAATTTATCATCGCCACCATTCTCCATTCTATGTGTCGCTCCTAAATTCCATTTTTACATTCTTACTCTCATCTTTACATTCTTACAGTAAATATGCCTCATGTTGAGTTCAGCATGTGCACAACAGAATAAGAAAAATAATGGATTTGACCAGAATCATACTGTACCTTCCATTCTTTCAGTCTCCCTTGTTCCTTTCCCATCTCATTTCGTACGTAGGATATATGAGAAAGAGAAGCACTGCCTGTCTCCCAGCCCCAGATCTTTTTCCTATCCCTTTCTTAATGCATGCCTTTTCTTTCCCTTTTGTGTATCACTTTCTCTTTCAATCACATTCTTCTCCTTATATAGCACTCTGCCCATTCTTTGTCTGGTTCTAATACTGACATGCTCTTCCACTACTTTGCTTATTATCTGCCATTTCCCATGCCTGAAAATTCACATTTGTATCCTTTGTAACAGACCCAGATATGACATGAATAAACTCAGTGATGGAATACATTGGGAACCATAGCTGTTTTCTCCTCCCAAGAGTGTTCCTCTCAGTACTTGCCATGTGTCCTCTCAAACAATGTAACCAAAAATGTTATTTTCAAAAATAAATGTAATTTGCATTTGATTGAATAAATGATTGTTTGAAGGAATTACATCAGAAAGCACACAGCAGCACCAAGTATATTAATCATTGCAATTCATTCTTGTTCATTAAGCATCCTCTGCAAACGGTAGGAGGAAAATCTGGTTTGATTGGTTCGGAAGTAATCAGATGCAAGATATGCACATGAAAGTGTACATGACAGTACATAAAATCTCAACTGTCCCCACATAATATCAAAACCTAGAAACTGTAGCGCAACACCATCCCTAGTTTTAGCCAAGCTAAAGTTTCATTTTGAAACAACTACACAAGGTCTGATGTACGGAGAATTATGGCAGTTAAAATAGATTTCTGTGATTGTGGTTGTCAAAGGATTTCACCCTGAATGGCAACGGAACAACTTTCCACTCCAGAAATTTGAGTCCCAATACTAGAGCATCTAAAAGCTATACCTTTTTTAAATAACATTAGTTAGAAAAATATTAAATTCTATGAAGTCAGTAGGTCACCCATTCAAACCTACAACTGTTTGTTTTCACAATGTATACATTTTAGCATAATGTAGGCAGTCGCAGAAGCGCTATAATTGACATTCGTGTCCAAGTTGCAGTTTCCACCACAGATTCCTAGCATTACCTTTCAAAGCTTACAAAATTACTTTTTCAATCAGATTGTTTGAACGTTCTGTCATGCTTCCAGGAATTGAACCTGGATTTTCTGACCCAGAGCTATGGACCTTGCTGCTACACCACAAGACTCTAATCTTTCACAGCTTACATATCAGTAACCGCTGCTCCAACCAGGTAGAAGAGAGCAGCTTGTGCTTTTCCACCATACTTCAGCAAGGAGTCTCAATAAACCGGAAGTAGACCAGCGGGATTACAAGAATTGCTCACTACGCCACAACTGATCTGCTGAAGACTGGTGAAAACAGCTTCAAAATTTTCAAAAACAAATCAGATAACTACCAGAATGGAAAATTTGGTGTGCTATGTGGAAAGAGCATTTGGAAACTCTTTCATGGGATGGATTGCACCTAAATTGGAAGGGGACTAATATACTGGCAGGGAAATTTGCTAGGAGAAAGTGAGGACTGCAGATGCTGGAGATCAGAGCTGAAAAATGCGTTGCTGGAAAAGCGCAGCAGGTCAGGCAGCATCCAAGGAGCAGGAGAATTGACGTTTTGGGCATAAGCCCTTCTTCAGGAAGGGAAATTTGCTACAACTGCTTGGGAGGATTTAAACTAGTAAAGTGGGGGGTGGGACCCAGGGAGATAGTGAGGAAAGAGATCGATCTGAGACAGGTACAGCTGAGAACAGAAGTGAGTCAAACAGTCAGGGCAGGCAGGGACGAGGTAGGACTAAATAAATTAAACTGCATTTATTTCAATGCAGGGGGCCTAACAGGGAAGGCAGATGAACTCAGGGCATGGTTAGGAACATGGGACTGGGATATCATAGCAATTACAGAAACATTGCTCAGGGATGGGCAGGACTGGCAGCTTAATGTTCCAGGATACAAATGCAACAGGAAGGATAGAAAGGGACGTAAGAGAGGAGGGGGAGTGGCATTTTTGATCAGGGATAGCATTACACCTATGCTGAGGGAGGATATTCCCAGAAATACATCCAGGGATGTTTTTTGGGTGGAACTGAGAAATAAGCAAGGGATGATCACCTTACTGGGATTGTATTATAGAGCCCTCAATAGTCAGAGGGAAATTGAGAAACAAACTTGTAAGGAGATCTCAGCTATCTGTAAGAATAATAGGGTAGTTATGGTAGGGGATTATAACTTTCCAAACATCGACTGGGACTGCCATAGTGTTAAAGGTTTAGATGGAGAGGAATTTCTTAAGTGTGTACAAGACAATTTTCTGATTCAGTATGTGGATGTACCTACTAGAGAAGGTGCAAGACCTGACCTAATCTTGGGAAATAAGGCAGGGCAGGTGACTGAGGTGTTAGTGCGGATGCACTTTGGGGCCAGCGACCATAATTCTATTCGTTTTAAAATAGTGATGGAAAAGGATAGACCAGATCTAAAAGTTGAAGTTCTAAATTGGAGAAAGGCCAATTTTGGTGGTAATAGGCAAGAACTTTCGAAAGCTGATTGGAGACATGTTAGCAGATAAAGGGATGGCTGGAAAATGGGAAGCCTTCAGAAATGAGATAAGAATCCAGAGACAGTATATATTCCTGTCAGGGTGAAATGGAAGGCTGGTAGGTTTAGGGAATTTTGGATGACTAAAGAAATTGAGGATTTGGTTAAGAAAAAGAAGGAAGCATATGTCAGGTATGGACAGGATAGATCGAGTGAATCCTTAAAAGAGTATAAAGGAAGTAGGAGTATACTTACGAGGGAAATCAGGAGGTCAAAACGGGGACATGAGATAGCTTTGGAAAATCGAATTAAGGAGAATCCAAAGGTCTTTTACAAATATATTAAGGACCAAAGGGTAACTAGGGAGAGAATAGGGCCCCTCAAAGATCAGCAAGATGGGCTTTGTGTGGAGTCGCAGAAAATGGGAGAGATACTAAATGAATATTTTGCATCAGTATTGACTGTGAAAAAGGATATGGAAGATATAGACTATAGGGAATAGATGGTGACATCTTGCAAAATGTCCAGATTACAGAGGACGTGGTGCTGGATGTCTTGAAACGGTTAAAAGTGGATAGATCTCCAGGACCTGGTCTGGTGTACCCGAGAACTCTGTGGGAAACTAGAGAAGTGATTGCTGGGCCTTTTGCTGAGATATTTGTATCATCGATAGTCACAGGTGAGGTGCCGGAAGACTGGAGGTTGGCAAATGTGATGCCACTGTTTAAGAAGGGTGGTAAAGACAAGCCAGGGAACTATAGACCGGTGAGCCTGACCTTGGTGGTGAGCAAGTTGTTGGAGGGAATCCTGAGGGACAGGATGTACATGTATTTGGAAAGGCAAGGACTGATTTGGGATAGTCAACATGGCTTTGTGCGAGGGAGATCATGACTCTCAAACTTGATTGAGTTTTTTGAAGAAGTAACAAAGAAGATTGA
>NC_057734.1:45611572-45655102 GCF_004010195.1 Chiloscyllium plagiosum
AAAGATATAAAAGAGACCTAAGGGGCAACTTTTTCACGCAGAGGGTGGTACGTGTATGGAATGAGCTGCCAGAGGATGTGGTGGAGGCTGGTACAATTGCAACATTTAAGAGGCATTTGGATGGGTATATGAATAGGAAGGGTTTGGAGGGATATGGGCCAGGTGCTGGCAGGTGGGACTAGATTGGGTTGGGATATCTGGTTGGCATGGACTGATTGAACTGAAGGGTCTGTTTCCATGCTGTACATCTCTATGACTCTAAGTGACATTGTTCTTTGTAGTATTGTTTTTGATTCAATAACACTTATGGGAAACAAAAATAGTGAATCTGTCGTACAACTGTTTAGTTGTATAATGATGTCTCCCAAAAGAGCTGGAAACACATTATGTAAACAGCTATAAAATGCTTTTAAAACACTCCTCAATGACATGACAGCAGTTTGCCCAATTTATATTCTTGAACTGTTAAATGGTAGGTTTTTTACCTTGCTTGGCTGGATATGGATTTTTCTCCATACTTCTTGTTCTCTTCCAATTGCAGTAAAGTCTGAACTGCCAATCACTGAGACTTCTTGAACCTGTTTTGAAGATTTTATGTTCTGGATTTGCCTTCACAGCTGCAATTGAAGATGACCAGGTTCGTTATCGCTACGTCAAAAAGAAGGGATATGTCCGACTCCACACAAACAAGGGGGATCTGAACCTGGAGCTGCACTGTGAGATGGTTTGTACAAATATTAACTAACTGGGGTGGGTGTTGGGTTAAGGTAGATTTAGCATCTTGTATATTTTAAAATCTTTTGATGCAATATGAAAATTTAGTGATTATTTTCAATAAGACTTCAGGCTTAAAAAGCAAAAGTTTCATCTTGTATGTGCTGTATTTGTCAGATGCCCCTTTCATCCCTACTTCTTGAATGTTATTTGCAAGAGTACCCAGTATCATTTAGTAAAATGAACAAAAGCATACAAACCTTAAGTATTGCCACAATTTAATGAATTATTTATTCAAGGCAAATGAAATGAATTATCTAAAAATCACAGTTGGTTACAAAATGAATTGTCTTTTTCAAGTGGATGCTTCAGACTCTGTATTGATATTGATGATCACCCTAAAGTCCAGTAAATAAATGAGAACGTTCAACTTTATAATATGACTCACTCATCACAGCATTCCATTGCATGGCACAAATGAAGGAACGAACGAACAGGGCTTTTATCATTCCTACTGTGATGATCTCCTGCAGAACACAAATGATCCACACCATAGTCGTGAATGAAAATTTTCTGGTTGTGACTGTGCTACATTATTCTATGTAACGCTTCTTGACATATTCACAGTTTTTGATACAGTCGACTATACCATCCTCTAATGCTTCTTCTCTGTAATTCATTTGAAAAGTCATACAATGGCTTTGATCCAGTCAGAACAATAGTTCTATCAAATACAAACCATAGAAATACTTCCAATGCTTCTCTTTTCACCCTAACTTCCAAGGCTTCAACTCTGTATTTCCCCTACCCTGCACAACCTGCCTTACCTGTTTATCATGGCCCAACAACTGCACAGGCCTAGTTGACCCCATAGAACTGATTTCCTATCACAACTTCTTTTTTTCTGCCATTCATATACAAGACGTTTTGCACTATCCACCACTTTATTTAACCTGGCCCACACTATGTTCTTTTCACTGTGGGCATCCAATCCCTCTATACCTCTGCTCCACCAGTTGGACGGCCTGTAGGCACTCTTCTTTTATCTGGAATATAGGTCCAACCATTCCATACCCACTCTCCCCCGCGGCATCCTGTCTGAACTCATTCTCACACTGAGCAACTTCTCCTTTCTCTCCACTCACTTTTTTCCGAAGAATGGGATTGCTTTGAGAACTGAGTAGGTCCTAGCTTTATCTTCTTTCTCGTGCGATATGTGGTACATGTTTTATTTGAGTTCTACTCAAGGCCGTTCCCTTAACTTTATTCTTAACAATTAGATTGGTGCATTTCCGGCAGTCACCCTGAACTGAGATTTTAATCAACTTGTGATCCCATTTCCTCCTTCCTTCACAAAGTTTACCTCACACTCTTTCTTTCTTGACTTCTCTGTCCTCAGTTCAGTATTGCAGTGGAAACTCACATGGGCCTGAGCTGTGTCTGCTATATTGTGGGAAATGTGGGAAAAGTTCCAGTCATATTTAGGCTTTTTTGCTTGCCTATTTTTCCAGTATGTTTATGTCTTTGTATAGGTGCTATTTCCTGCTTTCATTCTAAATTGGACTTTAACATCAACTTTGTTTCCACCTTTTAACCTTCTCCTGTCTTCACCAAAGGTCCTTCACTGACTCGTCCCTTCCTTGAATTTTGTGTCTCTATTTCTGAGACTATTGATTAATATTCGCTATAAGCTCCACTGACTCTCACGCCTACCTTGATGATATTTCTTCCACATCACTTCCTGTAAGCAATCTATTGGAGTCCCCAGTTTCTCCATTTCCATTGCATTTTAACTAATGATGCCACCATTGCTTACAACGTATCTTCACCCTTTTCCTTTCCCTCGCATTAACATGGTAGGGTTTAGCTTGTTTTCCATATTAACAACCTCCATATTTAGCAAGTCACGGTTTGTATCATAAGAGCATACAAGCCCATGAATTAGATGGAGAAGTAGGCCATTTGACCTCTCCAGCCTGCTGCCCCATTTGATACTGAGATTTTCAACTAAAAGGTAGTCTGTCTCTATCCTTAAAAGTATTCAATGATCCTGCTTCCACTGCTCTTTAGAAAAGAGAATTCCACATACTAAGGCAGCATCGTTCAAACCCACAGCTGTTTCCATTTATAAGGACGAGGGCAACAGTTACATGGGAACACCACTACCTGCAATGTTCCCCTACAAACCACTTGCCATCCTGACTTGAAATATATCAGCATTCCTTCATTATCGCTGGGTCACAATCCTGGAATTCCGTCCCTGAGGACATCGGGGGTCTACCTAAAGCAGCACATGGACTGTAGAAGTTCAATAAGGCAGCTCGAGGGCAACTAAGGACAGGCAATAAATACTGGCCCAGTCAGCGACACCAAAGTCCATGAGTGAATAAAAAAAATCAGGGCCTTCTGAGAGTGGAAAAAGCCTCACTTCCGTCTTGAATTCAAGACTCCTTATTTTCAAATTGTTCTCCTTCTAATCTCTCTTACAGGGTCTTTGCAGTCAGCCATTCTGTCAACTATTCTGAAGGTATTGTATGTTTCAATAGATCAGCACTCGTTCTTTGGAATTCCAACTAATACAAGCCTTTTTTTCTCATTAGATCACCCTTTCATCCCAGGAATTGGTTCAAGATTGTTATTAAAGCAATTACATCCCCACTTAAATAAGGAGACGAGCTGTACACAGTGAAACAGATGTGCTCTTACAAATGCCTTATGTAACTACTAAGACTTCCTTAATTTTTTCCTTCTGTCCTCCTCCCTCTGACTCCATCCACTCTTCTGACCCCACCTCTTGTCGAATATTTATTATCCTTTTTGATCTTCTGCTCTCTGATGCTGAATGTTCTGTACTTAGCAAAGGTCTTAGTTTTATGCCTTGTGCCTCCAGTTCAGTGAAGTTTGGGCACGACATGATGTTGAACTCCTGTTCTGTCACCTTCAACGCTATGCCCATTTCTTTGGACAAGAGTCATAGAGTTGTACAGCACGGAAACAGACCCTTCGGTCCAACTTGTCCATGCCGACCAGATATCCTAACCTAATCTCGTCCCATTGCCAGCACTTGGCCCATATCCCTCTAAATCCTTCCTATTCATATACCCATTCAGATGCCTTTTAAATGCTGTAATTGTACCAGCCTCCACCACTACCTCTGGCAGCTCATTCTATACACGCATCACCCTCTGTGTGAAAACGTTCCCCTTAGGTCCCTTTTATAACATTCCCCTCACCCTAAACCTATGCCCTCCACTTCTGGACTCCCCCACCCCAGGGAAAAAATCTTGTCTATTCATCCTATCCATGCCCCTCATGATTTTATAAACCTCAATAAGGTCACCCCTCATCCTTCCATGCTCCAGGGAAAACAGCCCCAGCCTATTCAGTCCCTCACTATAACTGAAATCCTCCAACCCTGGTAAAATCCTTGTAAATCTTTTCTGAACCTTTTCAGGTTTCACGACATACTTCCGATAGGAAGGAGCCCAGAATTGCACGTAATTTAGCTGTCTTGTTCTGTACAGCTACAACATGATCTCCCAACTCCGATACTCAATGCTCTGGCCAATAAAGGAAAGCATACCAAACACTGCAACTTTACTTTCAAGAATCTCTGCCCATCCCTTTACCCATCTCCAACACACTCCCTCCACCAAGGTACCTCTATCCGGCCTTTCACCTACACTGGACCTGTTCATTGAAAACTGTCAATGTGACATTGGTAGCCTCACCATCACCGCCACTTGCCCAATTGAACCTATTTCCCTCTGAGCTGACTGCACTTCGTGCTCTCAAATCCAACTCTGACTTTGTAATCGAGCTTGCTGACAAGAGTGGTCCTATTGTTGTCTGTTGAGGAGGCTGAGTGCCAGCTCTTGGACACTTCCTCTTACCCCTTTGACCATGATGCCACCATTGAACACCTGACTATTGTATCCACATCATTTATTTGGCTTCTCTCTCCACAGGCATTGTCTGACTTGCTAAGTATTTCCAGCATTTTTGTTTCTATTTTTATTTCAGTGGAAGTGTTTTTCATGTTCAGTTACTTATCAAGGAAATAGATCAAAATCTCCTGAAGGGGATTGACAGTGACTTAAGCATTTATATTTGCCTTTACAACTGTAGTATGTTCAAAAATGTGTTATGCCCACTGGAGTGCATTAAATTGAAGTTACTGTTATAATGGCCCAGATTTCATGATCGGTGCGAATGAGCTGCACTTTCAAATGCCCCAAGCAGTTTCAGTTTGCTTTTGCATTTGTAGAATCATGTGGAAGTAGGCCATTTGGCCCATCGAGTCCACAAGGGAATCTGGAGAACCTGTATAAACATGGCATGCAACTATGTGCAGAGGAATCTCAATTATCTGAAGGACACGGACGGGGAGTATTTCGTTTGGTTAATTGAATGCCGAATAACACAGTTTAGCCAAGCATAGGGACCTTGTGATCTTGCCAGATAATCCAAAATTCGGGTAATCGAATGCCACATAATTGAGTTTCCTCTGTATTTCCTTGCCAATCAGTTCAAAGACTCCTCATTGAGGCACAGAGTGAGAATTAAAATATTTAATTCAATGGCAAACTATGCACAAAGAAAAAGATATGAGTGCAAGATAAGAGACAAAATATTTAAGAATGTAAAAGTTTCAATTTTCTCAATGTCCAACAATAATTAATATCTCAAGAAATGAGTTAATTAAGACATATCAAACCATTAGCAATTCAGTTGTGCTGGAATGGATGAATCTTAACCTTTTCCTCAAATAATGGCACAGACTGGATAGAATTGTTGGATGTTGTTATCTGATGTCACCTTCAATAATGGGTTGTTCTGTCAGTATTTCTATTACTTTCACCATGAATTCCAAGTTGTTGCAGGCATATGGAACGAGATTAGGTTAGGATATCTTGTAAATGTGTATGCATCGATGTTGCACAAACAATGTGGTAAATATCCGGACAGTTTATGTTTTGGTGATATTGGTTGAAAGGTAAATGTTTGCTAAGGAAGAATTCCCTTTCTCATCTTGGAGAAATGCCTTTTTTTAAACAGCCAAGTGAGATGGGAGAAAGGATTTTATTTGAAGGGTAGTACTGACTGGATATTTTGCCTGATTTGGGGGCTCCTAAGTCTCAAACACAGAGTTTGAACTAACAACCTTTTGATTCAACAGCACTGTATTGCTCCTTGGCTGTTGGCATCCAAATCAGGATTCTAACTTGGGGGTTTTCCTTTGTTTTGTCACACCACAGTGTGCATTTATATTCGTGGGACAATTGGGCAAGGATAGAAATTAAAACTAATTACTGACTGTTTTCTTGAAAAAGTTGCAATGTTTCCATGCCCCTATGACTATTTCAGTCCATTGACTCCTGAGCCACTCAAACCAGGCTACTCGCATTGAGGAAACATCATCGGAGAGGTTTGCACAAGGGACACATTTAATTAACGAGGGAAGCATATGTACTTAAGTTTGTGTTCCTAGCTTTTGTGGTAGCTTTGTACAAAATGCTAAAAATCACAACACCAAGTTATAGTCCAACAAGTTTATTTGAAAGTACAGGCTTTCAGTGTGTTGCTCCTTCGCCATGTATCTAGTGGGGCAGAATCATAGGATACAGAATTTGTAGTAAAAGGTCAAAGTGTCACACAACTAATGAGATGTATTGAACAAACCTATATTGCTGTTAAGTCTTTAATCACCTAGAAAGTGTGCTTTTATTAGTGCTGTTTACAGCATTAACCACCAGGCGGTGCACAATGCTAGTGAAAGAAAACTGTGTTAGGACAATAATGATCAGGTATCTGCTTACCCAGAAAAGGCAGCACACACCTGACCAGAATGAGTTTCATGTTACTGATCCCTTGGGGAGTGTATTTCAGAACTTTAATGTATGTACTGGGACTGCAGCACCCTGAAACCACATCTAAAGAAAATTAAAATCCACCCTGTTCCATAAGTCTCAGAATTTCTTGGGTAGAGACAAAAAGAAAAGTGCAGATGCTGGCATCCAGCCACCACCACCTTCCCCCTCCCCCCAAAAAAAGTCTGCAGCTCCCTTTACACCCACCCCCAGCCCCGAAGAAGGTTTACATCCAAAACGTTGAATTCTCCAGCTCCTGATGCTGCCTGACTTGCTGTGTTCTTACAGCCTCCTGTTTGTCTACTCTGAATTTTTGGGAGCATCTGTAGCCTAATGATTTAGTTTAAATAGTGAGCATTTATTTGCAGTTGCGATGCAACTTCCACTTGGTGAAAATTGGAAAGTTTCCATATCTATAGCGGTATTAAAATTGCTGGAGAAACTATACCAGATAATGGAATGACCTTGGTAGCACATGATCTGAGTTGATAGATGTGAGAGTCCCACCATTTAGCAAGAGGAAAGTACATAGGAGAGGTAATGAGGAGAACAACTTTAATTTGCTTTTCATCTGGTTATTTCTGACTTTTTTTTGTGTGTTTGCTGTTAGTTTCCCCATTATATTCGCTGAGCAACCTTATTTTGAAGACAGCGATGAATACACTCATCCTTGACTGTTTAAATGGAATTATCAAGCTGATACTAACCTTTCTTCCCTTCAGTATGGTCTTAATCAATAGACGGATTAATGCAGCCTGTTTTGAATTATTTTTAACAATGAGCTATAGCGGCCTCTGCCAACTCTGCCTGTGCTGTGTATTTGTGTGGAGGCTGTGGTGGGACAAGTGTGAGGCATTTTTTTTATTATTCATTTATGGGATGTGGATGTTGCTGGCTGGCCAATGTTTATTGCCCTTCCCTAGTTGTCCTTGAGAAGATGTTGGTGAGCTGCCTTCTTGAACCACTGTAGTCCACCTGCTGTGGGTTGACTCACTGAATACCCAAGGAGGGAATACCCAAGGAGGGAGGGAATTCCAGGATTTTGACCCTGTGACAGTGAAGTACCAATGATGTATTTCCAGGTCAGGCTGCTGAGTATCTTGGAGGGGAACTTGAAGGTGGTGGTGGTCTTCTACCCTTGTCCTTATGGATGGAAGTGATCATGGGTTTGGAAGGCCCTGTCTAAAGATCGTTGGTGAATTTTTGCAATGCATCTCGTAGGTGGTACACACTGCTACTACTGAGTATCGGTGATGGAGGGAGTGGATGTTTGTGGATGTTGTGTCAATCAAGTGGGCTGCTTTGTTCTGGATGGTGCCAAGCTCTTGAGTGTTATTGGGGCTGCACTCATCCAGACAAGTGCGAACTATTCCATCACATTTCTGACTTGTGCACTGTCAATAGTGGACAAACTCTTGGGAGTTACTCACTGCAGAATTCCCAGCCTTTGACCTGCTCTTATAGCCATTGTATTTATGTGGTGAGTCCAGTTGGGTTCCTGATCAATGGTAATCCCCAAGATGTTGATAGTTGGGTATTCAGTGAAAGTAACACCATTGAACGTCAAGGGGCAGTGGTCAGATTGTTGGCCATAGCCACATTTGTGTGGTGTAAATGTTACTTGCTAATTTTCAGTCTAAACCTAGATATTGTTCAGATCTTGTTCCATTTGAACTTGGTTTGTTTCAGTATGTGAGGAGTTGCGAATGGTGCTGAACATTACACAATCGTCAGCGAACATGCACACTTCTGACATTATGATGGAGGGAAGATCATTGATGAAACAGCTGAAGCTGGCTGGGCCTAGGACACTACCTTGAGGAACTCCTCCAGAAAATTTCTGCAGAGATGTCCTGGAGCTGAGATGTCTGATCCCTAACAACCATACCATATTCCTATGTGCTGAAAAAGTTTGCCCCCTGAAACCCATTCATTCTAGTTTTGCTGGAGCTCCTTAATGTCACACCCGATTGAATGCAGCCATGATGTCAGGGCTGTCACACTCTCACCTCACCTCCAGAATTCAGCTCTTTTTTCCGAGTTTGACCCAAGGCTGTAATGAGATTAGAGTTGAGGAAACTGATGAAGAGCTTATGCCCGAAACGTCGATTCTCCTGCTCCTCGGATGTTGCCTGACCTGCTGTGCTTTTCGAGCATCACACTTTTGACTCTGATCTCCAGCATGTCTAGTCCTCACTTTCTCCCTGTAATGAGATTATGTGCAATTATCTTCAATTCTTAGTTAGTAATTAGCCTTTCCTGAACATTCACTTGAACAGCTCACTACTATCTTCATGAATAGTGAACAGATTCTGACAACTTTCTCTCCTTAATGAACCTTGCTGCTTTTAGTTTGTAAAGACTAGATTGCAATCGGCAGATTTGCTGATAGATTTGTCAGACTTGCAGTCGGCCTGGAAAAGCTGATGTCTTTGTTGTTCTATAATGTTTTTGTCATCTGAGTGTTGCACCAAGCTTTGTGTTTTTACGCTAATGTTGTGTAATATTTCAGTCAACCTTCGGGCCAACAGCAGTTTGGTTATAGGAGCTTTCAGTTCCCTTGAGTGTGATAGAACTGTACTAGGTTAAAAACAATGACTGCAGATGCTGGAAACTGGATTCTGGATTAGAGTGGTGCTGGAAAAGCACAGCAGTTCAGGCAGCTTCTGAGGAGCAGGAAAATCGACGTTTCGGGCAAAAGCCCTTCATCAGGAATACCTACTTCCAGTGTTTAAAAAAAAGGAAAGTTATCCATCCCTGTCAATCCTAAAAGCTAACAGAAACATGTAGCTAACCCACATGCATTATTTATTTTCTTGTTCTAGAATAATTTCTGCACATTTTATAAAAGTAACCCCCAGTGATAGAGGACTAAGTCACTGGGTTCATCACTTTCCTTAATCTGTTCACGTGAAATAAGATAATTCAGTCAAAACATAAGCATAGTGTAAGACAGTGTGCAATTCTCCTTCTCCTTTGATGCTGCCTGACCTGCTGCGCTTTTCCAGCAACACATTTTTAAGCTCTGATTCCCGGCATCTGCAGTCCTCACTTTCTCCCTGCAATATTTTACGACCAATCTGTGAACAATTTTGCCTTGTCTCACTGAACAAAATAATTGCCTGTTCACACTGATTTAGTGTTTTTCATTTTCCTGAAAAGTAGAGGCCTAAACTACTAAGTTTTTCCATTTAACAGGAATTTTTGTTTTGGTAAAATGCCAACTCCCAACATTTTCTCTGCATTACATCAGCTATGAATGAATGGCCTACATCAGTTGTTCAGAGAAATGGAATATCAAAATATTTTTGAGGAATGCCTGGCAAACTACTAAGTTTTTCCATTTCTTGAAATGAAACGAGAATATCTTTGAAAGAAATTTGAAGACTTTTCTGTGTACGTAAAAAATAAAATCAATGGGCACCTGAAATTGGCTTCTGTATATATCTTCCTACACAGACTGAAGATATCTGCATAATGAACTGAGGACTACGACAGTTCTACCAGTAGATCAGCACATGAATTAGGTGCACGTTAGACATCAGGTACTAGATTTGAAATGCATAAAACCTTTCAAAATAACTCAGCATTTCTTAATCAGTAATCTCAATTCCTTTAATCCTTATTCCTATCTATAGGAATGGGAGAAGGCCAATCAGCTCTTTCAGCCCTTTCCACCATTCAATGCAAGCATGCCTGATCTGTGCATCAGTCTAGTTTCCTGCCTTTGATCAAAATCCCTAAGTACACAGTAATCTATTGATCTTAATCTTGAACATTTCAATTGACCCAGCATCGGTAGTTTTTAAGGCAGACTTCCACTCTCTTCTGTGTGAAGTGTTTCTTAATTATTGCCCAAGAGAGATGCAAATTGGCATGGGAACTAACAGAACACAAGAATTAACCCATGACTAATATGCTGCTTTGGGAAAGAGTGGTCCTTTTCATGGACACCCAACAATTCTGGGATAGAAAGAAGCTGTACTGATGGGATGGACTTGACCTAAGCCAAAATAGGACCTATATTCTGCAAGAAGGGATACATATGGTAGTGACAAAGGCTTTAACCTAGTCAGAGTAGAGGAAGGATCTACAAGAAATGTAAGCAGCCTGAAGGTAAGCAAAACAGAACAAGCAAATAAAAAGAGTAAAGGTGGACATTGGCAAAGGAATAAATTGAATTATAGACCAGAGTCCAAAAAGATGTTAAACATGAAGTGATTATCTACATCAGTGGACCTGAGATGGAGATGGTTGAGAGTGTCATGTTCTCGGGAGTGATGATCACCAACAATCCTTCCTGAACCGCCCATGTTGATGCGTTGATCAAGAAAGCACAACAATGCCTCTTCTTCCTCAGGAGAATGGAAATGGAAGTTCAGCCTGTCTGTAAAGACTTTAATCAATTTTTAGAGGTGCACCATAAAAAGCGTTCTATCTGAATGCATCACAACTTGGTATGGCAACTGCTCTGCCCAGGACCGTAAGAAACTATAGAGAGTCATGAACACAGCCCAGGAGAAAGTGAGGTCTGCAGATGCTGGAGATCAGAGCTGAAAATGTGTTGCTGGAAAAGCGCAGCAGGTCAGGCAGCATCCAGGGAACAGGAGAATCGACGTTTCGGGCATAAGCCCTTCTTCAGGAATGGGCTTCTGTAATTCAAGAAAGCAACTCTTTCTTAAGAGGAAGTTCATAAGCCTGAAGAAGGGCTTATGCCCGAAACATCGATTCTCCTGTTCCCTGAATGCTGCCTGACCTTCTGCGCTTTTCCAGCAACACATTTTCAGCTCATGAACACAGCCCAGTCCATTAGGCAAACCAATTTTTGGGGTCCATCTACACCTCTTGCTGCCTTGGAAAGGTAGCCAATATCATCAAAGACCCCTCCCAGCCCAGTTATAGTCTCTTCCAACCTCTTCTTTTGGGCAGAAGACTGAAAAACTCAAACACACAGAGATTCAAGAACAGCTTCTTCCTCTGTTTTTAGACTTCTGAATGGACCACTCAGATTTCAAATTAACGTTGATTTTGCTCCTTGTGCACCTTCTCTGAAGCCATAACATTGTATTCCCAGCTCTGTTCTGTTACCCTATAGTACTTTGTATGGTATAATCTGCCAGTACTGCATGCAAAACAAAACTTTTTACTTTACCTAGGTATATGTGACATTAATAAATCAAGTCAAAAATAAAAGACAGGACACCCTTTTAAAACAAAATAAATTCCTTCTTATTTATTCTTCCAATATAGCATTTGCTGTCTGCCCATAATTGCTGTTGAGGTGATGGGAGGCTTATGAACTTCCTCTTAAGAAAGAGTTGCTTTCTTGAATTACAGAAGTCCATAAGGTGTAGGTGCGTCCACAGTGCTAAACTGGCAGTAATATTGCCAAATAATGGTGCAGAGTAACAACGGGGCTACATTTAAAACTGTATTGAAAAGAGTGCAGAAAATAAAATTCCACTGAAAGGAAAGAACAAACTAAATTCATGCATGATCAGGATCCCAGGGACAATAAATCTCACCCTCTAGTCAAAGGCCATCACCTTTCTTGCTCAACAGCATTATCAGTGAGGCAGTGACTGAAGTGGGAAGCATATCACTGGAAGCTTACTGTCACAAAGCCACCCAACATGGGTAAGTGATGGCAGGAGGGGGTCAGCAACAAAAGCAGAAAGTGACTCTAAGCACAGCCACCCCTACCCAATGGAAGGTTCCTTAATCAGGAATGGATTGCCCTGGACAACATAAGCAACCTGCACAGGTTTGTTTGGCCCACCCTATGTGACATTAATTGCTTACTTAAGGGCCTCAATTGGCAACAAATGGAAAGGCCCATCAGTGGAATCTAGTCAGGGTGACTATAGGAATGAATGGTCATACATGAGTAAAAGTACTTCCCTCCCTTCAAATTCAATAAAGAGAAGGAATGAAATGTTGCCTACACTATCTTCAAATATGAGATTTTGTAATGGGAACTGGGACATGTCTGAACCAAGCCTGCTTTCTTGTGGGATATGTGAAACATTCTTTGTTCCAGTCCCCACTGTGCAAAACGGAGCCCTTAATTATGTTCATGCTGTTTAATGCATTTTTGCTCCCACCACTTAGCTTTTGCCACAGGACCATGATAGAGATCCCCTTGAGCACTGTTTCTGTCCTACAGTCTCCATATTCAGTAGAACATTGCTGACAATCCAGCAGATAGCTACCATGAAACAGCCCTTCTTTACCCCTCACCTGTCAGCATTTTGAAGAGATGTTTTCTTGGTCCACTTCCAGTTGCTCCTGCATCTTCTGTGCCATTTTGCAGGAGATGCACCACCTGCCCTCACCCAAGCTTCTCCTCATCAAAGCCTCAACTACTTGAGGTCAAACAATGGTAGGTATGCACCACTAATCTTTCAATTTAGTACACTGTATTCACTGTCATTCTGATGTGCCCTCTACATTTTGGAAACCAAATGCAGCATGGATGAGCATTTTCTGAAATCTCCATGCCCAGTCACTTGTCATTATAATTCTCCACCTTATGTCCACCCTGACTTTTCGATCTTTAGCCTCATGCAATCTATTAATGAAAGTAAGTCATTGCCATCCAAAAGCTCTGCAGCTCTTCTTTCGACTGAGTACTTTACAGCCTTCTGGATTCGATTTATATTGAACAATTTGAGATTGTAGGCTCTGTTCTTTTTTTCTACTGGTTTTAATTTTCACTTATTTCCTTTGCTTTTGAGGAGCAGCTTTTCAGGAGCCTGCTATTCACACCTTCTTTAGAAACATGTTCACTCCCTTAAGGCTTGGAACTTGGAAACTTTACTCATTTAATCTATTTGGCCTTCCACCCTATCACAGATGTTCCCTTTTGTTCTTTTTCCTATCCTCCTCCCTTTCACTTCCTCAAGCCTGTTATGTTTATTGCTTCACCCAGTTTTAATGAAATGCCATAGGGTTGAAATGTTAGATCTGGTTCTGTCCCTGTGGATGCTGCCAAACCTGCAATATATCCATCATTTTTTGTTTTATAACTTATGCACAATTTGTTTGCTGGCACAATCTCAGTGCAATACTGAGGGAGAGCTATACTGGGAAGTGCTGTGTTTTGGACAGAATATCTGTTACATCCACCTGAGAAGAAAACATAGATTCCATGGAGCTAGTTAAAGACTAGCCAGTGTCCTGGCCAGGACTTACCCTTTAAAACGCACCTTTAAATGTAATATGTGGTCATTTATTTTCTTGCCACTTATTGAACCTTGCTGATGGATATTAACTCTCACTTTCAGTGCAGTGATCTTATGGAGGCAGAGAGCTGTTAAATGGTCTTTATCTGCCATTCCCCCCCCCCCCCCCCCATACCCCTGCCATACCAATAAGCGAATACTGCAAATACCAGGGTTAAGACAGAGGTAGTATTGAAATTGGAGATACTACAAAATTGAATAAGAGTAAGTGCATGAAATGCCAGAGGCAATAAAAGTGGAAACGCAATCTGTTTCAGAATGCACCTTTGATTATGTGAAGATTGAAAGGACAGAAATTGCTGAGACACTGAGCACCATTTTCTAACCTGCCTTAGATGTACAATTTGTTCTCCAGGTTGGACAGTTAGAGTCATAGAGGTATAGAGCATGGAAACAGACCTGTCAGTCCAACTCGTCCATGCCAAACAGATATCCTAAAGAAATCTACTCCCATTTGCCAGCATTTGGCCCATATCCCTCTAAACCTTTCCTATTCATATATCCATCCAGATGCCTTTTAAATGTTGAAATTGTACCAGCCTTCACCACTTCCTCTGGCAGCTCATTCCATATATGCACCACCCTCTGTGGGAATTGCCCATTAGGTCCCTTTTAAATCTTTCCCTCTCACCTTAAACCTATGCCCTCTAGTTTCGGACTCCCCGACCCAGGAAAAAGACCTAGTCAATCCACCCTATCCTTGCCCCTCATGATTTTATAAACCTCTACCTCTTGCTATCGCTCAAACATGCCAATCCTTGTAAATTTATTTTCTGAACCCTTTAAAGTTTCACAACATCCTTCCGAAAGCAGGGAGACCAGAATTGCACTCAGTATTCCAATAGTGCCCTAACTAATGTCCTGTACAGTTGCAACATGACCTCCCAACTTGTACAACCAATAAAGGCAAGCATGCCAAATGCCTTTGTCACTACCTGTCTACCTAGGACTCAATTTTCAAGGAAATATGAACCTATGCTCCAAGGTCCCTTTGTTCAGCAATACTCCCCAGGACGTTACCACTCAGTATTTAAGTCCTGCCTTGATTTGCCTTTCCAAATTGAAGCACCTCCCATTTATCTAAATTAATCTCCATTTGCCACTCCTCGGCTCATTGGCCAATCTGATCAAGATCCCGTTGTACTTTGAGGTAACCTTCTTTGCTGTCTGTTACACCTCTAATTTTGGTGTCATCTGCAAACTTAGTAACCATCCTCAAAAGAAGAAAGAGGGACATGTCCACTATTGCTAAACTACCTTGTGTGATTGGAGAGACTTCAATAGAATTAATTGGTACCTTGAAAACCATGGGTGATAAATGAAAACCAGCAGACTTATAAAGGCAAACAGTGTTTAACTAACTTGATTGAGTTCCTGGATGCAGTGAGATAGAGAGTAAATGGAGAGGTGCAGAAAAGGAATTGCATAAGTAAATCCATTGCTAACTTTCAAGATACTAATCAAGTATTTTGCATCAGTGTTTACTGTGGAGAAGGACATCGAAGATATAGATTATGGAGAAATAGTTGGTGACATAGAGGAGGAGATGCTAGCTGTCTTAAAACATGTAAAAGTGGACAAATCCCTAGAACCTGATCGGGTGTACCCTAGAACTCTGTGGGATGCTAGGGAAGTGATTGCTGGGCCCCTTGCTTTAGATATTTGTATCATCAGTAGTCACAGGTAAAGTGCCGGAAGACTGGAGGTTGGATAACTTGGTGCCACTATTTAAGAAAGGTCGTAAAAAAAAGCCAGTGAACTATAAACTAGTGAGCCTGATGTCAATAGTGGACAATTTTTTTTAGATTAGATTAGATTAGATTAGATTACTTACAGTGTGGAAACAGGCCCTTCGGCCCAACCAGTCCACACCGACCCGCCGAAGCGCACCCACCCATACCCATATCCCTACCCCTACATTTACCCCTGCATCTAACACTATGGGCAATTTAGCATGGCCAATTCACCTAACCTAATTTGTTGGAGGGAATCCTGAGAAACAGGATGTACATGTATTTGTAAAAGCAACGACTGATTAAGGATAGTTAACATGGCTTTGTGCGTGGGAAATCATGTCTCACGAACCTGATTGAGTTTTTGAAGAAGCAACAAAGAGGATTGATGAGGGCAGAGTGGTAGACGTGATCTATATGGACTTCGTTAAAAATTACACAACACCTGATGAAGGAGCGTCGCTCCGAAAGCTAGTGTGCTTCCAATTAAACCTGTTGGACTATAACCTGTTGTTGTGTTATTTTTAACTTTGTACACCCCAGTCCAACACCGGCATCTCCAAATCATAAATATATGGACTTCATTAAGACGTTCGACAAGGTTCCCCATGGGACACTGGTTAACAAGGTTAGATCTAATGGAATACAGGGAGAACTAGTCATTTGAATACAGAACTGGCTCAAAGGTAGAATTCAGAGAGTGGTGGTGGTGGAGGTTTGCTCTTCCAGACTGGAGGCTTGTGACCAGTGGAGTGCCAGAAGGCTCAGTGCTGGGTCCACTACTTTTCATCATTTATATAAATGATTTGGACAGGATGCTCAGTTGAAAGAGGAGCTGCAGAGCTTTTGGATTGCAATGACTTACTTTTGTTAGAAGACTGCATGAGGCCAAAGATAGATTATTAGATTAGATTGTTTGTTAGTAGATTAGATTACTTACAGTGTGGAAACAGGCCCTTCAGCCCAACAAGTCCACACCAACCTGCTGAAGCGCAACCCACCCAGACCCATCCCCCACATCCACCCCTTCACCTAACACTGCAGGCAATTTAGCATGGCCAGTTCACCTAACCTGCACATTTTTGGACTGTGGGAGGAAACCGGAGCACCCGGAGGAAACCCACGCAGACATTGGGAGAACGTGCAAACTCCACTCAGAGTCGCCTGAGGCAGGAATTGAACCCGGGTCTCTGGGGCTGTGTGGCAGCAGTGCTAACCACTGTGCCACCGTGCCGCCCACAAATGTTTAGTATGTTTGCAGATGGCACCAAAATTGGAGGTGTAGTGGACAGTAAAGGAGGTTACCTCAGAGTACAATGGGATCTTAATCAGATGGGCCAATGGGCTGAGGAGTGGCAGTTGGAGTTTAATTTACATAAATGCGAGGTGCTGCATTTTGGAAAGGCAAATCAGAGCAGGACTTATACACTTAATTGTAAGGTCATGGGGGTGTTGCTGAACAAAGAGACCTTGGAGTGCCGGTTCATAGTTTCTTGAAAGTATAGTCGCAGGTACATATGATAGTGAAGAAGGCATTTTGGTATGCTTTCCTTTATTGGTCAGAGCATTGAGTATAGGAGTTTAGAGGTCATTTGTGGCTGTACAGGACATTGATTCAGCCACTTTTGGAATATTGCATGCAATAATGGTCTCCTTCCTATTGGAAGGATGCTATGAAACATGAGAGGGTTCAGAAAAGATTTACAAGGATGTTCCCAGAGTTGGAGGATTTGAGCTATAGGGAGATACTGAATAGGCTGGGGCTGTTTTCCCTGCAGTGTCGGCGACTGAGGGATGACTTTAGAGGTTCATAAAATCAAGAGGGGCATTGATAGGGTAAATAGAAAAGGTCTTTTCCCTGGGGTGGGGTAATCCAGAACTAGATATCCTGGGTTTAAGGTGAGAGAGGAAAGATATAAAAGAGACCTAAGGAGCAAATTTTTCACAAAGAGGAATGAGCTGCCAGAGGAAGTGATGGAGGCAGGTAAAATTGCAACTTTAAAAGGCATCTGGATGGGTACATGAATAGGAAGGGTTTAGAGGGATATGGGCCAAGTGCTGGCAAACAGGACTAGATTGGGTTGGGACGTCTGGTCTTCATGGACGAGTTGGACTGAAGGGTCTATTTCCATCCTGTACTTCTCTATGACTCTATAACTCTAAAAGGAAATTGGATAAATACAGGAAAAATAAATTTTTGCAAGACTCTGGCGCATGAGTAAGACTCTGGGATAAATTGCATAGCTCTTTCAATGAGCAGGCATGCTGGGCAAATTCTATAATTGTAGTAATTACATTTCAAAAATCTGACTTAAGCTATAGAGCTTTGCAACATTTTGAGACTGTGGAATGTTGTGTATAAATTAGTTCTTTCTTTCATTAGCATGGGTCAAGGATGAATAAATTATTATGAAGACCAATTTTCATTATTAGTCATTTGTCGTAAAATATTTGGATTTCTCTGAATATCATCCTATGAGGAATATGTCAGTGAATCACTACTGCCCTGGGCATGGATTTCAAATAGTGGATTAAAAGTCTGTATTTTAATATTATTTTAATAATAATTTGCTAAGTTTATTCTGGAAAACAGGTACCACTAGTATTTAATTTCTGTAGCAGTGAGTGACATGGCTGCTTTTTATATTTTTGCAGAGCTTTCCAATGCAGTCACTTCCATCTTCTAACACTATTGTTTGTGTAATTAGCCGCAGCTACAATCATTTCCTCTCTGTGCCAAAGCTTGTTTTGTCTGGTTTGTGTTACTTGTAGGAGTTCTGTCAGCCTTCCAGTCGAAAAGCAACAGATAGTATAAGGAGCCTCACAGGAGAGGGGATTAAGGAGAGAAGTGTTGTACTACTGGAATATGTAGTTGCCTCTCCTGTTTAGTTAAATGTTTTTGCCCTCTGTTTGGAGTACTATAGGAATTCTAAATTTCTGAACAATCTTAAATCTTGAATCATGCTTCATTATTTAGCTTCTATTAGAAATGTACCTCAGGTTGAGTAAAAGAAGCAAAGTTATACAAATCAACTTGGTTTCCATTGGAAAAATGGGTGAGAAGGCAAAGGACTCTGTACCTCTCTAATCTTGCTACCTTCATAAACTCTCTTTTGGTGGCCATTAAGCCCATCCAATCTGTGGCAGTTTATTTGCACGGTCAATTTAACTAGTCCTACTCCCCCCCCCCCCCCCCCACACTCCCTTTCCTCTCAGTGCTGCAAATCTTTTTACATTCAGATACTTATTCAGTACTTAATTGAAAAACAGAGTTGAATCTTCATCCATTCCCCTTCCCAGGAGGACAAAACACATCCAGAAACCCTAGCCACTCTCCCCTACATCAAAGACATCTCGGAAATGACTGCCAGACTATTCAGACCCCTTGGCATCATGGTAGTCTACAAACACACCAATACACTAAAACAGCAGCTAATGAACTTGAAAGACCCGATACAGACAACGAGCAAAACTAATGTCATTTATAAAATATCATGCAAGGACTGTAACAAAAGCTACATTGGACAAACAGGCAGAAAACTAGCCACCAGGATACATGAACACCAACTAGCCACAAAAAAAATGACCCACTCTCACTAGTATCCTCACATACAGATGAGGAAGGACACCACTTCAACTGGGACAACACATCCATCCTAGGACAAGCCAAACAAAGACACGCAGGAGAATTCCTTGAAGCATGGCATTCCAACCGGAACTCTATCAACAAACACATCGGGTTAGACCCCATCTACCACCCCCTGAGAAAAGGAACACGAAGTGACTTCACCACAGGAAATAACATCACCAACCCAAACATATAAATAGAAAGCAGGAATTTTCAGCATTGCTTTGCCTGAAGCCCACTGAAGATGTTACCTAGCAGGGTAACGAAACATCTGGAAATTAACCTTGCAGCTCAGCGAGCAAACCTACATCCTGAGCTACAAATCTTTTCAAAACTCGCTAAGTACATCCAAGATCCCCAATACTCAATGGACGATAAGAAGCTTTCTCAAATTGCATTTGAGTATTTTGACAATCTTTAAATACATGTTCTGTCATCCCACTGCCAAAAGGAGCAGTTTCTCTCTCTCTCTACTCTGTCTGATGATTTTCCTCTTGGGGAACAACTCCAGTTGTTCTAAAGGATGTTCATAACTGAAGTCTGCCAGTCCTGGAAACATCTTTTAAAATCTTTTATGTACCCTCTGGAAAGCCATGGTGACCAGTTATCCCATATTTTAAATATTGGTCACTGCCGGTCCTAAAGTGGGGCTTTCACCAGGCATCATAATGGATCCCTAGGAGGGAAGGAGGTGTCCAAAAGCAAGTGATTTCCTTTGCCACCCTCCCACACCCCACTCTCACTCTCTTCCCCTCCCCCCCCCCGCCCCCTTAAAATCATGATGTTAGATCCTCATTCAACTACAGAAATAGGGATCCTACATAGTAGGCTGCTGTCCTGGGCAGCATTCCCAAGTGGTGAATTCCTAGCCCTGCTGGTTGCGTATCAGTGGTTGTGGGATGAAGCTTGGAAGTGGCCATTTAAGATCTCTTGGCTTCTGGGCAGGAAGGCCGTATAGAGTTATAAAGTCATAGTGATGTACAGCATGGAAACAGACCCTTCGGTTCAACCCGTTCATGCCGACCAGATATCCCAACCCAATCTAGTCCCATATCCCTCCAAACCCTTCCTGTAGAGTCTCTTCTGGCACATACCTTTCCAATTGATGTCACAGGACCTTCCCATCCCTCGGAACTCATCCCAGTGAGACAGCAGTACTCACTTTTGCCTAGATATTAGATTCTGCCCAGTACTCCAGCTGAGGCCAAACTGGAGTCGAATATATGTTCGTTCATAACATTCTTGCATTTGTACTCTTGATTTATAAAGACCAGAATCCTGTCTGTTTCTTTCACCATTCTATCAACCTGACCTGCCCCATTTCATGATTTGTGTACATGTACCTGGCAGCCTGTTGAATTGCACCCTGTATTTTGAATTGCACCCTGTATTTTGTATTGCCTCTTCACTCTTTCCAGCTGTCCCCTCTACACTTTCTAACTACACAAATAAATTCACAAAGAACAGGTTAAAGCCCTCAACTGTTGTGTTGGTTCAAACTGTTTATGATAAATTCAGTAGCATTAGTTCTTGGCTAGCATTGTGCTATCAACATATGATTGTGAGGGATTCCAAGTATATTTCATTACCTATGTAGAAATGGGAAGCTCACCAGTTAATTTGTCATACTGCATGTTTCTCATTAGCTATTGAAATCAATGAATTTATGGTCTGTTAGTGTCCACAACACTTACTACTCCTGAGACACAAATAACAGCTTAAAACTGATTTCATGGAACAAATAGTGGGAGAACTCACAAAGCTGGCTCTTAAACTTTGCTTACTCTTGCCTGTGGAAAGTTTAAAAAAAGATGTGTATAAAAGTTGATGCTGGAAGTGTACCAGCAGAAATTCTGTATCCTCAGGAAACAATATGACCAGCAATTTGAAAGCCTTAAGCGCCTTGCTTTTGACCAGTTGGCGTGAGCATTTTAGGGGAATTTAGGGAGGCCACTATGAAATAATTCTCAGTGAATTTAAAACCTCCATCCATTTCTGGATGGAATGTACCTAGAGGAACAGCAATGGAAAGAATAGAGGTGGGGAGAGTGACAGCACCAATGAGAGAGTGACAAATGTTGGAAGTCCTTGGCAG
The DNA here is from genome assembly GCF_004010195.1 of Chiloscyllium plagiosum. Taxonomy (NCBI): domain Eukaryota; kingdom Metazoa; phylum Chordata; class Chondrichthyes; order Orectolobiformes; family Hemiscylliidae; genus Chiloscyllium; species Chiloscyllium plagiosum. The sequence continues at coordinate 45,632,857 of NC_057734.1, forward strand.
GACACAAAATTGTTGAGGTGAAAAGTGAAGCTTAGAGACCTGTGTAGTTTAACTCCTGGAAGGTAGACATGAATGGACCAACTGCTGGAGGGCATGGGAAAACCAGTTGGATTTATTGGGACACAACTACCCTGTCCCTCCTGGCAGCTTCTGAATTTGCATTCACGGTTAATCTCTGGCTATATGCCATTGCTTTAATAAAACATGTTGCAATTAAAGTTCAGTATGCCCGTAGGTGCTCTAGTTTATGATCTGTGATCATGACACGTTCCCTGCAGAAAGAATAAAATGAGTTTCATTATATCATTACAAAAAGAAGAAAAACAAAAATAAAAGACCCCAAACAATAGACACACATGCACATTTGTTCTTCTATGTTGATCAATTACATAGATTCAATTCTAACCAGGTCTCCAAGCTCTGGTCAAAGCATCTGCAATTACATTTGATTTCCTGGTAATTTGGGTGATTTTCAGTGATACAGTTGAAGGATCAAACTCCAACAGAATAACCTCATGCTCTGGGTCTTGAACGTTTCCACAAAATTTAACAGATTGTGGTCAATATAGACTGCTACTTCTGGACCCATTTCAGACATCTAAAAATAAAAACTGAAAGAACTGCAAATTGGAAGCAAAACAGAATTTGTTGGAATAGCTCAGCAGGTCTGGCAGCATCTGTGAAGAGAAATCAAAGTTAATGTTTCAGGTCTGGTGACCCTTCCTCAGAACATCTATCTAAACATGTTTGTCGACCAGTAATAAAACAGGAGTTTGGTCTGTGCTGTGGAATTTAATTTTGCATTCATGGGATGTAGACTTGGTTGGCTGGGCCAGCATTTATTGCCCATTCTTAGTTGCCTGTAAGAATGTGGTGATGAGCTGCTGCTTGAACTGCTGCAGTTTCTTTGGTTGATAGACCCACAGTGCTGTTAGAAAGGAGTTCAAGAATTTTGACCCAGTGACACAGAAGAAATGGCAATATAATTCCAAGTCATGAGGGTGAGTGACTTTGGAGGGAAACTTGCAGGTAATCCTGTTCCCATGTATCTGCTGCCCTTGTCCAGCAAGATATAAGGGGCCGTGGAGTTGGTAGGGGGCTGACAAAGGAGCCTTGTTGAATTTCTAAAGTGCAAGTTGTGGATTAGTACACAATGGCGAATGTTGATTGTGGAGGGAGGGAATGTTTGTAGATGTTGTGCCAATTAAGTAGTCTGTTTTTTTCTGGATAGTGTCAAACTTCATGGTTGTTGTTAGATGTTGCACTCATCTAGGCATGTAGGAGTATTCTACTACACTCATCAGTTGTGCCTGGTAGATGATGAACAGGCATTAGGAAGTCAGGTGACGAATTACTTGCTGGAGGATTCCTAGTCTCTGACATACTCTTGTAGCCAGAGTATTTCTGTAGCTAGTCCAATAGTTTAGTTTCTGGTAAATAGTAACCCTCAGGCTGTTGATACTGAGAGATTCAATAATTCTAAAGTAATTGAATGTCAAAGGGTGAAAGTTTGATTCTCTTGTGTGGCATAAATGTTGCTTGTCACTTGTCAGCCCAAAGCTGAACATTCTGAAGGAAGGTAATTGTTGAAGCAACTGAAGATAGTTAGATCAAGGCCATATATCCTGGGACTTAGATGACTTATCTCCAACAGCCACAAATATTCTTCTTCAAAGTTTGTGAGAAGATTTGTAGCTCGGGTGCTCGTTGTTGTGGTTCTGATCGCCAAGCTGGGAATTTGTGTTGCAGACGTTTCGTCCCCTGTCCAGGTGACATCCTCAGTGCTTGGGAGCCTCCTGTGAAGCGCTTCTGTGATCTTTCCTCCGCCATTTGTAGTGGTTTGAATCTGCCGCTTCCGGTTGTCAGTTCCAGCTGTCCGCTGCTGGAAGGAAGAAACCATGGTCTCATTCGATGTAACGGCACTGTTCACCTCTATCGACAAAACCCTACCCAGAGAAACAATAGCCAACCTGCTGGACATACAGAACAGACAACAGGACATTGAACCTATCAACAAAGACGGCATACTTAAACTACTAGATCTGGCCTCACAACACACTTCACATTCAACAACCAAATATATGAACAAATCAACGGCACACCCATGGGCTCACCCATCTCTGGACTCATAGCAGAAGCGTTAATGCAAAGATTAGGACAAACAGTCTTACCGCAAATTCAACCCAAACTCTGGGTCAGATATGTGGATGACATCTTTGTAATCATTAAAAACACAGAAATAGAGAACACACACCGGATCATCAATGCCACACTCACAGGAATCCGATTCACTAGAGATGAAGAAAAGGACAACCAACTCCCATTCCTAGACGTGATTGTAATGAGAACATCTAACGGAGAATTCACCACAAAGGTATACAGGAAAGCCACACACACAGACCAAGTCCTGAACTACGAAAGCAACCACTCCAACAAACATAAAAGAAGTTGCATCAAGACACTGTTCAAAAGGGCCACAATGCACTGCAGTACACCAGAACTGCAAAAAGAGGAAGAAGAACACCTATACAATGTATTCAAAGTTTGTGCGAAGATTTGTAGCTCGGGTGCTCGTTGTTGTGGTTCTGTTCGCCGAGCTGGAAGTTTTTGTTGCAAACGTTTCGTCCCCTGGCTAGGCGACATCATCAGTGCTTGGGAGCCTCCTGCGAAGCGCTTCTTTGATGTTTCCTCCGGTGTTTATAGTGGTCTGACCCACCCAGACCCATTCCCCTACATTTACCCCTTCACCTAACACTACAGGCAATTTAGCATGGCCAATTCACCTAACCTGCACATTTTTGGACTGTGGGAGGAAACCAGAGCACACGGAGGAAACCCATGCAGACACTGGGAGAATGTGCAAACTCCACACAGACAGTTGCCTGAGTTGACAGTTGTTCATAATGAGTTACAAAATCTTGTGAACATAACTCTTTTTGTCAGTGGACAGTATATATATTGAAAGCTATGATTGAGGTATGCTGGAAATTTCTCCCAGTGAATTGACAAAATTCTGAGTGGCTTATTTATTTCAATGCTTGGTACATTTAGATTGCAGCACAGCCACACGTGCACACGTCCCCTTTGACACTTTGGTGTTCCAGACTGATTGGCAGGAGCCCAGTTAAACTTCAGTCTACTTCCATTTTTGTGTAGAAGTTAAATGAACACTTATTTGTTGCAAGCAGAGCTCTGGATAAAAGTTTGACTTCCATCTGAAAAACACTTTTTCCTGGTCTGTCCCTTGCTCTGTCTGATTTGGAATGTCTTGGAGCTAGCTTTCCAAATTGATTTTGTACCAGTCTTGTCTAGCTGTTTCTTAAATCCACTACTATCTTATTAAGGCAGAGAACTTTAGGACAGTCTTAGATTGTGGATATGATACAGCAATTAGGAACGAAATATCACCCTGTACCTCGAGTATGAATTTACCTAGATGCATTGTTTCAGTTGAGATTTTATTATCTGTGGAATAATAACTCCTTGTACATGTAAATATTTCCAAAGAATATGAAGGGTGTTACATCCAGTATGTGCAGTACTATTCAACTGAACTTCTGGTTTGCTTTGCGGCTAACCCTGCTCCTTCACTGGATGTACATTAGAGTCATAGATTTGTACAGCATGGAAACAGACCCGTCAGTCCAACTCTTCATGCCAACCAGGTATCCTAAATTTAATCTGGACCCATTTGCCAACATGTTGCCCAAATCCCCCTCAACCCTTCCTTTTCATGTACCCATCCAGCTGCCTTTAAAATGTTGTAATTGTACCAGCTTCCACCATTTCTTCTGGCAGCTCATTCTATATGCACGTGCCTGAAAAGGTTGCCCCTTAGATCCCTTTTAAATCTTTCACCTTAAACCAATGTCCTCGAGCTTCGGACTCCCCAGTCCTGGGGAAAAGACCTTGACTGTTCACCTTATCCATGCCTCTCATGATTTCATAAACCTCTGAGGTCACCCCTCAGCCTCTGAAGCTCCAGGGAAAATAACCCCAGCCTATTTAGACTCTCCCTAGAGTTCAAACTGTATTAACGTTCAACATTTTATAGTTTTAAGCTTTTCATGATTTTAACCTGTATCATCAGCCGTCTTGTTGTCAATTCTCATAATGTGTCTATATTTCTTTGCAGCCTCTCTATTTCTTCCCCTCAGGTTATATTTCCACCTAGTTTTGTATGTTTAGCAACTTTACAAGGAGAGAGAGTAATTTGTCAAAATCTTTACTATAGATTGGAAGTAGGTGAGATCTGAACAATGTGACTTTTCACTACCCATAGCCTGCCATCTTCGAAATGCCTCATTTATGTTTTCTCTTTACTTACTGTTCCTTAACTAATTCTTTATGTACGCTTATATATTACTCCCAACTACACCATCCCTTATCTTGGTTTTTAAACATTTGAGCAGAACCTTATTGGATACTTTATTTAAATTAAGCCATTCCCTATTAATTGGTTTCCTCTTTACCCAATTGTTACATTCTTAAAAAAATCTAATAATTGTGTCAAGCAGTATTTCTGCTTGTGAAACCATCTTGATTTCATCAAATAAAACTATGATTTTCCAAATGCATGGTGAACGTTTCCCTAAGAATAAGTTTCACGATTTGGACGTCAGGCTGGTTACCTATAGTTTCCCATGTTCTGTCTCTCTCTTATCTTGAAAATTGGTGTTACATTTTTTAACTTCCAATCCATTGGGACCTTGCAGCTATGACCTTTGAACCTGAGAATGTGGACCATCAAATCTTGTAGATTCATAAATGTTTACAGCACAGACGGCATCTTTTCAGCACTGGTCAGCAAACATCTGACTACACTAAGTTCATTTTCCATCTCTTGGCACATGGCCCTGGACACTAAGGCAACACAACTGACTATCTAAATACCACTTAAATGCTATGAAATTTTCAATTTAGCCACATTCAGGCAATGAATTCTAGACCTACACCACCCTCTGAGCGAAAAACGTTCTCCTCAAGACTGATTAGCAAGGTTAGATCTCATGGAATAAAGGGAGAACTAGCCATTTGGAACCAAAATTGGAGGTGTAGTGGACAGCGAAGAGGGTTACCTCAGATTACAACAGGATCTTGACCAGATGGGCCAATGGGCTGAGAAGTGGCAGATGGAGTTTAATTCAGATAAATGCGAGGTGCTGCATTTTGGGAAAGCAAATCTTAGCAGGACTTATACACTTAATGGTAAGGTCCTAGGAAGTGTTGCTGAACAAAGAGATCTTGGAATGCAGGTTCATAGCACCTTGAAAGTGGAGTCGCAGGTAGATATGATAGGCATTTGGTATGCTTTCCTTTATTGGTCAGAGTATTGAGTACAGGAGCTGGGAGGGCATGTTGCGGCTGTACAGGACACTGGTTAGGCCACTGTTGGAATATTGGGTGTTATTCTGGTCTCCTTCCTATCGGAAAGATGTTGTGAAACTTGAAAGGGTTCAGAAAAGATTTACAAGCATGTTGCCAGGGTTGGAGGATTTGAGCGTCGGAGGCTGAGGGGTGACCTTATAGAGGTTTACAAAATTATGAGGGGCATGGATTGGATAAATAGACAAAGTCTTTTACCTGGGATCGGGGAGTCCAGAACTGGAGGGCATAGGTTTAGGGTGAGAGGGGAAAGATATAAAAGATGGATGTTATTGGATGTTAGTCCTTTTTTGTCTTCTAGTACTTTTCTCCTGCTGATATTGATTATGTAGCTTCCTCTCATGTTTAACATCCCTATTTCTGGTCAACAATCTGCATCTTCTACTCTGAAAACAAGCACAAAGGATTTGTTCCATGTGTCTACCATTTCCTTCGTCTCAATAATTAGTCCTGTATTTGCTTTTAAGGAACCAACATTTACTTGGTTACTTTTATCCTTTTTATATGCATGTATCAACTCTTACAATCTGATTTTGCATTCTTGGCTAGTTCATTCTTTTTTTTCATCAATTTTGTATCCAGTTTTGCTGACAAAAGATTTAATGCTATTTATTACCTCTGTTTGAATTTTACAGACTCCAAAGGCATGTGAAAATTTCATCAAGCTCTGCAAAAAGGGATATTATGATGGAACAATCTTTCATAGATCAATCCGAAACTTTATGGTGGGTCTACTTCTACTGACATGTGCAATAGGTTTGAAATGTTTCTTTTACAATATCACTCACTGTATTGCAAGAACAACGCTCAACAATGCTTAAAAGAAGCCTTCACATAGTTTTAATGAACCCAAGAATTTTAAGCAGTTTTTATGTTGTAAGTTTCATTGAAACAAAAAAAACAGGTCATCTTTAAGAATTTGACAGCTGTTTCTTTTTCAAATCTGCTTTGCTGGAAGCGTTTCACAAATAGTTTGCAGATTAGTGTTCAACTCGCAACTTAAGCATTCACTGAAATGGTCATACTGTTCACAGGTTCTTCTAAATGCTATTAAAAATTATTTTTTTCCCTTGAAAGTGATAACATTGAGTCAGTATCTTTGAAAGGACTTAGTTTTAAGAAATAGTTTATAAATACTGAATGTAATAACTGGCTTTCCTGTAACCTTAATTAGAAAGAGTACAATTTAATTCAGAGTTATGAAATGAAAATTTACAGACTATGAAAGTGTATTGTACTTTCTAACCTTGCAGTCTGCCCTGTTTTGACATGATGATACACAACTTGAGCCAATGAATTTCAAGAAATTGCTTGTTTCACTATGGGCCATTTTTGTCCTTCCTTAAACCTGTCTGTTGTCAGCCTTTACCATCTCTCCTATTCCTTCCTACTTAATAGTTTGCATAGAAGACTGTTTAGTAAAATTAGATCATAAGACCATAAGACACAGGAGCGGAAATTAGGCCATTCGGCCCACCGAGTCTGCTCTGCCATTCAATCATGGCTGGTAGGTTTCTCAACCCCATTTTCCCGCTTTCTCCCTCTAACCTTTGATCCTGTCAACCCCATTTTCCCGCTTTCTCCCTCTAACCTTTGATCCTGTTTTAAATATTCTCTGTAACCTGGCCTCCACAGCCTTCTGTGGCAATGAATTCCACAGATTCACTACTCTCTGGTGAAAGAAGTTTCTCCTTATCTCCGTTCTAAAAGGTTTTCCCTTTATTCTTGGACTATACCTCGGGTCCTCGTTTCTCCTTCCAACAGAAACATCTTCCAACAGCGTCCACTCTGTCCAGGCCATTCAATATTCTGAACATTTCGATCAGATCCATCCTCATCCTTCTAAAATCCATTGAGTATAGAGAGTCCTCAAACATTCCTCATACGTTAGGCCATTCATTCCTGAGATCATTCTCGTGAACCTCCTCTGGACCCGCACCAGGGCCACTACATCCTTCTTGAAATATGGGGCCCAAAACTGCTCGCAATACTCTAAATGTGGTCTGACTAGAGCTTTATAAAGCCTCAGACAGTGGTGAGAGAGGGTTGTTTTTTAGATTGGAGGCCTCCGACCAGTCGTATTCCACAGGGATTGATGCTGGGTCCATATTATTTGTTATTTATATAAATCATTTAGATGGCAATATGGTTAGTAAGTTTGCAGATTACATCAAAGTTGGTGGTATAGTGGTGAGTGAAGAAGGTTATCTGATAGTATAACCGGATCTTGATCAAATGGGCCGAGGAGTGGTAGATGGAGTTTAATAGTACATAGTTTCTTGAAAGCAGTGTTACAGTTGGACAGGGTGGTGAAAAAAGTGTGCACTTGCTTTCATTGGTCAGAGCATTGAGTATAGCAGTTGGGATGTCATGTTGAGCTGTAGAGGACATTGGTGAGATCACTTTTGGAGTACTGTGTACAGTTCTGGTCACCCTGCTATAGGAAGGATATTATTAAATTGGAAATGGTGCAGAAAAGATTTACAACGATATTACCGGGATTTGAGTTTTAAGAAGAGGCTGGATAGGCAGGGACTTTTGATTCTGGACTGTAGGTGGTTGAGGAGTTACCTTATAGAGGTTTATAAAATCATGAGGGGCATAGATAAGGTGAATAGAAAAGGTCTTTTTCCTATAGTCGGGCATAATTTTAAGTTGAGGGGGAAGATTTAAAAGGGATCTGAGGGGCAACCTTTTCACTGCGAGAGTAGTTTACATATGGAGAGAACTGCCAGAGGAAATGGCAGATGCAGGTACAGTTAGAACATTTAATGTATGTTTGGTCAGGTACATGAATAGAGCTGAAAAATGTGTTGCTGGAAAAGCGCAGCAGGTCAGGCAGCATCCAAGGAGGAAGAGAATCGACATTTCAGGCATAAGCTCTTCTTCAGGAATGAATTTGAAAGGTTTAGCGGGATTTGGGTCGCGCAAGCAAGTGGGACTAGTTTAGTTCAGGAAACCTGACTGGCATGGGTTAGTTGGACCAAAGGGTCTGTTTCTACACTATATGACTCTGTTGCTTTTTGTTCCTTTGTGATAGGGCAATGCTATTGGCTGGCAATCCTCCAGGAAGTTATAAATCCCTGTAATGTAGGGATAGGGCGCAAGATTGTGTGCACTGTACAAATTTGCAGTACTAGATGACTGCAATATGCTGTTGCTCTGCAAACCTACCTGAAACTTTTGAATATTTAGGTCAAACAGTTGTGTTCTTGAAAATTTTGAAAATGAATGTAGTGAACAGGCTGGGGCTGTTTTCCCTGGAGCGTCGGAGGCTGAGGGGTGACCTTATAGAGGTTTGGATGGGTATATGAATAGGCAGGGTTTGGAGGGATATGGGCTGGGTGCTGGCAGGTGGGACTAGATTGGGTTGGGATATCTGGTCAGCATGGACGGGTTGGACCGAAGGATCTGTTTCCATGCTGTACATCTCTATGACTCTATAGAGCAGTTCCTTTCTGTTTTATAAATATTACTGTCATAATGAAATACAGAGTTGAAACATTTATGAAATAGCTAGTTTTCATGTTCACACTGTCCAACCTATTAGCCCAGTGAGTCAGCAGACAAATCTCTCTCCTTTGGATGTGGTAGAAGTCCTTTTTTCTGCCTCTGACAGCAGTGAGTGCCCTCCCTGAGTTTTTAAAAAATATTATTAATTCCGAGTGAACACAATTCCACAGGATAAGGCTATTCAAAATGTAATCTTGCTCAGAGAGCATTGGAGTAACTGGATTGCAAATAGTAACATTTACCTTTGTGCATTTGGATTCTAGCTGTGCTGGTCATGTACAATTGGAGAATAATCTGTACGTAGCCTGTGTTGGATGCAGTAGATGGAAGTGAAATCTTTCAACTCATCCTTGCCAGCATCCCCTGCATTCTGCCAGTTCTGAAGAAGTCATATTAACATTGAAATGTTCACTCTGCTTTTCTCTCCACAGATGCTGTCAGACCTGCTCAGTTTCTCCAGCACTTTCTGATTTTATCTCCTACATTCTGACTGGTTTAACCTAAAAGTTGAATGATGATCCATTCCCTTATATCAGAAGGATGTTGTGAAACCTGCAAGGGTTCAGAGTACATTTACAAGGATGTTGCCAGGGTTGGAGGATTTGAGTGAAAGAGAGAGGCTGAATAGGTTGTGGTTGTTATCCCTAGAGCGTCGGAGACTGAGGGGTGACCTTATAGAGGTTTACAAAATTATGAGGGGCATAGATAGGATAAATAGACAAAGTCTTTTCCCTGGGGTCGGGGAGTCCAGAACTAGAGGGCATAGGTTTAGGGTGAGGGCAAAAATTTAAAAGGCACCTAAGGGGCAACTTTATCACGCAGTGTGGTACGTGTATGGAATGAGCTGCCAGAGGAAGTGGTGGAGGCTGGTACAATTGCAACATTTAAAATCCATCTGGATGGGTACCTGAATAGGAAGGGTTTGGAAGACTTATGCCCAAAGTGTTGATTCTCCTCCTCCTTGGATGCTGCCTGACCTGCTGTGCTTTTCTAGCAACACATTTTCAGCTCTGATCTCCAGCATCTGCAGTCCTCACTTTGTCCTATTACAGAAGTACGGTAATCTAAACATTGGCTGTTAAAATTAAAGGATTTATCTCCAGTAGTGATATTGTTGACACAAAGCATTACAGCAATTTCTGTTTTTATTTGTTCATGGTATCTGGACATCTGTGGCCAGGTCAACAATTATTGCTCATCGCCAACTGATCTGGAGAAAGTCATACTGAACTGCCTTCTTGGAATTGCTGCAGTCCTTCAGGTGTAGGGACACCCTCAGTATTGTTATGAAGGTAGTTCCAGCACTTTGACCAGCAACAGAGAAGGAACTGTGATGTATTTCCAAGTCAGGATAGTACATATCTTGGAGGTGAATTTGCAGCTGGTGGTTTTTCCCATGTGTCTGTTCCTCTGGTCTTTCTAGGTGCTGAGATTGTAAGTTTCTCATCTTTAGAGGGTGCTGTAGAAGGAGAGTTGGTGATTTGTTGTAGTGCATCATTTAGGTTATATGCACTGCTTCCACTGTGTTGTTAAAGGGAGTGAATGTTGAAAGTGGTGGATGTGGTGCTATTCAAGTAGGTTCCTTTGTCCTGGATGGTGTCAAGCTTGTTGAGTGTTGTTGGAGCTGCACTCATCCAGGCAAGCAAGGAGTATTCCATCACACTCCTGAATTGCAGATGGTGGACAGACTTTGGTGAAATGGGAGGTAAGACCATATCTGGAGTACTGTGAACTGTACTGATCTCCTTATTTGAAGAAGAATATAACTATGTTGGAAACAATTCAGAGGCTTACAGGAATAATACTGGAATGGGTAGGTTGCTTTATGAGGAAAAGTTGGGGAGGCTAGGCTTGTATCTGCTGAAGTTTGGAAGAGTGTAAGGTGACTTGATTGTAACTTAAGGTCCTGAGAGATCTTGACAGGGTGCATATTTACTGGGACAAATGAAGCTGATTCTTTGAATGTTTTTTAAGGCAGATGTAAGTAGATTATTGATGAGCATTTGGGTAAAAGGTTATGGTGGGTACATGGTCTGATTGATCAGCCTTTGATGAGCCTAGTGGTCTGCTCCTGTTCCTAATTTGTATATTTGTATGTATGTTTAGAACCATTTCTTATTTGAATTTAGCTCAATCTACAGTTTCAGTCTTTGGGAACGCCTTTGCCCATCTTTGCACCACCACTACCTGACCTACACTGGGATAGTTAAAGTCACCCAACCCAATCCTGCCACTCAGCCCTTTCTTTCCCCTCCTTCCTGAGCACCTTGCGTTGAGAAATCTTTCAATATGGGGAGAAAGTGAGGTCTGCAGATGCTGGAGATCTGAGCTGAAAATGTGTTGCTGGAACAGCGCAGCAGGTCAGGCAGCATCCAGGGAACAGGAGAATCGACGTTTCAGGCATAAGCCCTTCTTCAGGAAAGGTTGGGGAGGCTGAAGAAGGGCTTATGCCCGAAACGTCGATTCTCCTGTTCCCTGGATGCTGCCTGACCTGCTGCGCTGTTCCAGCAACACATTTACAAATCTTTCAATATACCTTATTACGTATGCACAATTCCCTCATGACATCTTTCTTATTTATCTTGTGTTCACTGCCAAAACCTTCTGGGATTCATCCCTGTTTAAATCCCAGCTGTGTACCAGGTGAAATGTCACCAGCCAGTAAATAGCCTTCACAGTATACATAGTGGGAAAGAAATTAAAAAGAAAAGCTTCTCTAGGCACATAACTGGGTCAGGTGGCATTTAATTACAAATAGAAACACATTCATAAATCTAATGCTACTTTGCACCACCACCCATCTGTTCAACTGGCGTATTAATTGTAGATACACAAATGAAGCTACAAAGGCTATGCACCTTTGGCATCATAATAAGTTAGAACCCTTCTAAAGGAGTATTACTCTATACCTAATGCTTTTTAAAAATTTATTCATTTTTGTGAAATGTGGGTGTTACTGGCTGGCCACCATTTATTGTCTATCCCTAGTTGCCCTTGAGAAGGTGGTAGTGTGCTGCCTTCTTGAACTGCTGCAGTCCACCTGCTGTGGGGTGACTCCCAATGCCCTTAGGGAGGGAATTCCAGGATTTTGACCCAACGACAGTGAAGGAACGGCAATATATTTCCAGGTCAGGATAGTGAGTGGTTTGGAGGGAAGCTTAAGGCTGGTGGTGTTCCCATATATGCTGCCCTTGTCCATCTAGATGGAAGTTATTGTGTGTTTGGAAGGTGCTGTCTGAGGATCTTTGAATTTCTGTAGTGCGTTTTATAGGTAATACACACTGCTGCTACTGAGGGGGTTGGAGGGAGTGGATGCTTGTGGATATAGTGCCAATCTGAAAATGTGTTACTGGAAAAGCGCAGCAGGTCAGGCAACATCCAAGGAACAGGAGAATCGACGTTTCGGGCATAAGCCCTTCTTCAGATATAATGCCAATCGACAGGGTAGTTTGTCCTGGATGGTGTCAAGCTTCTTGAGTGTTGTTGGGGCTGCATTCATCCAGGCATGTGGGGAGTATTCCATCACACTGCTGACTTGGGCCTTGTAGATGGTGGACAGGCTTTCGGGAGTCAGGAGGTGACTTACTCACTGCAGTATTCTGTAACCACTGCATTTATGTGATGAGTCCAGTTGAGTTTCTGGGCAATAATGTTGACCAGGATGTTGACAGTGGAGGATTCAGTGTTGGTTACACTGTTGAATGCAAAGAACTAGTTGTTAGATTGTCTCTTACTGGTGATGATCATAGCCTGGCATTTCTGTAGAACAAATGTTACTTGCACTTGTCAGCCCAGGCCTGGATATTGCCCAGATTTGTTGCATTTGAACATGGCCTGCTTCAGTATCTGAGAAGTTGAGAATGTTGTTGAACATTGTTGCAATGGTTGGCAAACATCCCCACCTCTGACCTTATGATGGAGAGAAGGTCATTGATGAAGCAGCTAAAGATGGTTGGGCTGAGGACACTACCCTGATGAACTCCTGCAGAGATGTTCTGGAGCTGCGATGACTGACCTCCAATAATCATGACCATCTTCTTATGTGTAAGGTATGACTCTAACCACACATGAGTTTGCCCTGGTGTCCATTGTTTCCAGTTTTGCTGGGGCTCCCTGATGCCACACTCAGTCGAATGCAGCCTTGATGTCACAAGCTGTCGCTCTCATCTTACCCCTGGAATCCAGTTCTTTTGTCCAAATTTGGACCAAGGCTGCAATGACGTCTGGAGCCGAGTGGCCCTGGGGGAACCCAAACCAGGCATTGCTGAGCAGGTGCTGCTTGATAGTATTGTTGATGACACCTTCTGTCACTTTACTAACGGTCAAGAATAGACTGATGGACCGGTAATTGGCCAGGTCGGATTTGTCCTACTTTTTTTGTACTAGACGTATGTGGGCAGTTTTCCACATTGTCAGGTAGATGCCAGTGTTGCAGCTGTACTGGAACAGCTTGGCTAGGGGAGTGGCAAGTTCTGGACCATGAGTCTTCAGTACTAGTGCCAGAATGTTGTCAGGGCCGAAGCCTTTGTAGTATCCAGTGCCTCCAGCCGTTTCTTGATATCACATGGAGTGAATCGAATTGGCTGAAGACTGGTATCCTCAATGTCTTCATCATCTTTCTTGGAAGATTATTGCCACCCTTCAGTGCCTATGCATTCCCTCTTTGCCTGCTCTAGCTGTGTATGGCACCACATGCTAGGAATGTGCACACATTCTGTCTGGACTGATGACCCTAGACTGATGCAAGCATCTAAACCTCATCTTCAGGCTCCAGAATAGTTCTTAGAAGGAACAGACTTCATAGCAGCTTCGAGGGCAAACTTCTAAGATGTGGTACTAATGATCACAGATGACTTGCACATTGTTGGAATTGAAGCCTTTTCTATTGACATAGACCCAATGTAACATGTTCAGTCCACAGTGCCCTGCACCTGCAGGACATCCTCTGTGTTAGTGAAACCTTTCTGCTCAGATTGTAGCACTGCCCCTCTCACAGTTGAAGTGACATGGCACAACAGCCTTGATACCTTTGTGGTTTGTGGATTAAGAGATTCCACATTAATTTTCAGTGGATCATTGCAAGCAGCCAGCCAAATAAAATCTTAGTGCTACAATTTTGAAAGCCACTGGAATTAGATAGCCATCTTTCCATTCAGGCCACAAGTCTTGCTGCAGCAAATGACACAGTTCAGTCATGGTGTCCCAGCATATCTTCAAACTGCAGTGACACTCCACCTCAGCCTGAAGGAAATGGTATTAAAGATGACCGTCTCTGGGCCACTTGTACTACTACTTCAACTTAGAAGTACCTTCAGCAATCCTTTCATGTGGACAATGGTCAGCAGCCGTGGGAGGTTGCTGCTGGTCCTGGACTTGCTGGTGCATCTGTCCCTCCTCAATTTCTCTGAACCTTCATTGCACTGTGGCCACAGTGACAATTACCCTTGTTGTGGATGTAACCATTGGTTATGGTTCCAATGAGCTGACCAGTGAATATCTGAAACAGAGCAGGTCCTTAGGAATGTAAGCAGTCAACATTAGCATCATACACAAATGACATGCTTGCACATGGACCTTTGACGTAGTGGATCGTACGAAACGTCGATTCTCCTGTTCCCTAGATGCTGCCTGACCTGCTGCGCTTTTCCAGCAACACATTTCCATCTCTGATCTCCAGCATCTGCAGACCTCACTTTCTCCTGTAAATGGCACAACCCTTGTCGCATAAACACAATACAAGTTTGAGAATGCAGTAGGATTGCTGAAACCTTGCCTTGTTCTGTCCCCTCCCCAACCTTGAGAAGGTGGTAGTGACCTTCCTTCATGAACCACTGCAGTCCATTTAATATAGATAGATCCATAATGTTGTTAGGGAGATAGTTCTAGACTTTTGACCCAATGACACTAAAGGAACAGCAATATATTTCCAATTCAGAAATGGTGCATGGCGTTAGGGGAAACTTGCAGGTGGTGGTGTTCCCATGTTTCAGAACATAGGAACTGGAGGGGCCATTCAGCCCATAGAATTAACCTGCCATTCAATATGGTAATAAAACAGAGCAGTTCCTTTTACTGACTCCATCCCTATAACCCTGTGCTTCACTCAATCACAAATCTATCGAGCTTCACCTTGAACATATTCAAAGACTGAACTTCCAGGCCCTCTGGATTCGAGAATTCCAAAGGTTCACACCTTCTGAGTAAATAAAGATTTCTCATCTTCGACCTGGTAGCATCTGCTTTATTTTTAAATTATGCTGCTTGGTTCTAGATACCCTGACCAGGAGAAATATCTTGCCTACATCTTACCCTGTTTATCCCTTTCAGTATTTGTAAGCTTCAGTGACATCACCTATTATTCTTCGAAACGCTAGAGATTACAGGAACTGCATGCCAAACCCCTCTTCAAAAGACAGTCCCGCAATCCTGGGAACAAAGTCTGGTGAACCTTTGTTGCACTCCTTGTGTGGCAATAATATGTTTCCTGAGATAAGGAGACCAAAACTGCACACAGTACTCCAGGTGCAATCTCCTATACAATTAAAGCATTCTTCACTACTCCTTATTCAAATCCTCTGCAATATGAGCCAATATTCCAATAGACTTCCTAATAAGTTGTTGAACCTGCATGTCAGCCCTTAGTGACTTATTGACCAGGGCATCTCGGTCTACACTTCCCAACCTTTTACCATATAAGAAATATTCTGTATGTTTATTTCATCTCCACAGAAGAAGTTAACTTCACTTTATTCCACATGGTATTCCATTTATCATGTTCTTGCCCATTCATTAAGCTTGTCCAAATGCTCCTAAACTGTCTTACGTCTCCCTCATTTAGCTATGTATCATCTGAAAATTTGGAAATATTATATTTGGTACCTGTTCCCAAATCATTGATATATATTGTGTTGTACCCCACTGATTACAGCTTACCAAAGCAAGAATGACTTACTTATTCCTACTCTGTTTTCCGTGTGTCAGCCAATCATTAGTCTACACCGGTACATTTATCTCCTATCCCATGTGTTTTAATTTTTCTAACCAACCTCCGATGGGAGACTTCATTAAAGGCCTTCCAAAAATTTTATACTGTGTCCATCAACTCTTCTTGACCAACTTTATTGAAAGATATCTTCAAAAACCTCGTTTATCAAACATTATGTTGCATTTGCAAATTCACTCTGACAGTGTCCAATCAGGTCATTATCATCTAAGTGTCTACTTAGCCCATTCTTTACAAAGGTGTCATGAAGATGTACAGCATGGAAGTAGACATAAGAATATACGAACTAGGAGTAGGAGTAGGCCATCTGGCCCTTCTGCCATTCAATACGATCATGCCTGATCTTTTCGTGGCCTCAGCTCCACTTACCCACCCTCTCACCATAACCCTTAATTTGTTTACTGTTCAAAAAATTATCTAAGCTTTAAAAACATTTACCGAGAAAGCCTCTACTACTTCACTGGGCAGGGAATTCCCTCTGGGTGTAGAAGTTCTTTCTCAATTCAGTCGTAAATCTGCCCCCCCACCCCCAATTTGGAAGCTAAGCCCTCTTGTCCTAGTTTCACCCGCCAGTGGAAACAACCTCTCTACTTCTATCTTACCTATTCCCTTCATAATTTTATATGTTTCTTGAAGATTCTCCGCTCATTCTTCTAAATTCCAATGAATATAATCCCAGTCTACTCAGTCTCTCCTCATAAGCCAACCCCCTCAACTCTGGAATCAGCCTAGTGAATCTCCTCTGCAACCCTTGTAATGCCAGTAAATCCTTTCTCAAGTAAGGAGACCAAAACTGCAGCAGTACTCCAGGTGTGGCCTCACCAGCACCCTATGCAGCTGCAACATAATCTCTCTGCTTTTAAACCCAATCCCTTTAGCAATGAAGGACAAAATTCCATTTGCCGCCTTAATTACCTGCAGCAACTGTAGACCAATCTTCTGAGATTCGTGCACAAGGCTACCAAGGATCTTCTGCACACAGCACACTGTAATTTCTTGCCATTCAGGCAATAGTCCTTTTTATTGTTATTCCTACCAAAATGGATGACTTTATTGTACTCGATCTACCAGACTTTTGCCATTCACTTAAACAGTTGATGTCCTTTCGCAAAGTTTTGCAGTCCTCTGCACACTTTGCTCTACCACTCATCTTAAAGTCATCGCAAACTTTGACACACTAGACTTGGTCCCCAACTCCAAATCATCTATGTAAATTGTGAATAATTACAATCCCAATACTGATCCCTGAGGCATATCACTAGTCGTGGATTTCCAGCCAGAATAGCACTCATATGTCCCCACTCTTTGCTTTCTATTGGCTAACCAACCCTCTATCCATGCTAATTCATTACCAGTAACACCTTGCATCTTTATCTTATGCAGCAGCCTTTCGTGTGGCACCTTGTCGAATGCCTTTTGGAAATCTAGATACACCGCATCTGCTGGGTCCCCATTGTCTACCGTGTTTGTAATATCTTCATAGAATTCCAAAAAATTAATTAAGCATCACCTGCCCTTCATGAACCCATGCTGCATATGCAACATGACAATTTCTATCTCGATGCCTTGCTATTTGTTCCTTGATAAAAGAGTCGAGCAATTTCCCCACTACAGAAGTTAAGCTAACTGGTCTATAATTCCCCATCTTTTGTCTACCTCCCATTTTAAACAATGGCGTCACATTTGCTGTTTTCCAATCTGCTGGAACTGCCTCAGAGACCAGTGAATTTTGGAAAATTCCCACAAGTGCATTTTCTATTTCTCCCACCATCTCTTTCAGCACCCTGGGATGCACTCCATCAGGGCCAGGAGTTCTGTCTAGCCTTAGCTCCATTAGCTTGTCCAACACTACCTCTTTTGTGATAACTATTGTATCCAGGTCCTCACCTACCTTTGTCTCTTTGTCAGTCACTGGCATGTTATTCATGTCCTCCACTGTGAAGACCGACACACAAAACCTATTCAATGTTTCGGCCATTTCCACACATTCCATAACTAAATCCCCCTTCTCGACCTCGAAAGGACCATTGTTTACTTTAGCCACTCTTTTTCATTTTATATATTTATAGAAACGTTTGCTATCTGTCATTATATTCTGAGCTAGCTTTTTTCTCATAGATAATCTTACTTTATTGCTCTTTATGTGGCTTTCTGTTGACCTTTTAAAGTTTTTCAGTCTTCTAGTTTCCCACTGATCTTGGTCACTTAGTATGCCTTCTCTTTCAATTTGACAGCCTCCCTTATTTCCCTAGACACCCCTTTTCCTACAGTCCTTCCTTTTCACTGGCATATACTTTTGCTGAGCACTTTGAAAAATTGCTTTGAACCTCCTCCACTGCTCATCAACTGTCCCACCATACAGTCTTTGCTTCCAGTCTACTTTAAAATTATCACGGATACATTCAATGAACACCTCCTCAAGGCTATCCTAACCAACCTGGTTTGACTGATCAACATGTAAATTAAAATCCCCCATGATAATCACCGTACCATTTTTACAGTCATCAGTTACTTAGAGTCATAGCATCATAGAGATGTACAGCATGGGAACAGATTCTTCGGTCTGACTCATCCATGCCGACCAGATTTCCCAACCCAACTTCTTTGTTTACTGCCCGCCCCAATGTGATATTATTATTTGGTAGCCTATAGATTACACCTATCAGTGACTTTTTCTTCTTAAAATTTCTAATTTCCACCAAAATGGATTCACTCTTATTCTCCACAAAACCTATACCATTTTTCACCTCCGCCCTGATGTTGTCCTTAACTATCAGAGCTACATCATCTCCCTTACCTCTCTTCTGTCCTTCTGAATAGGCTGATACCCCTGGATATTTAACTTCCAGTCATGACCATCCTGCAACCATGTTGGCACAATGGCTACTAAATCATATTCATTCACAATGATTTGTGCTGTTTAACTCATCTACCTTGTTACGAATGCTATGAGCATTCAGGTAAAGTGCCCTATAGCTAGTTTCTGTACCCTCTGTATGAATCCCAATATCTTCTGAGTTATCCTTTCTCTTTAATTCTTTGATATTCTGCAGTTAAACCGTCCTGCGCACATGCTAACTTGTTGTTTTCCCTTTCCCTTCCCCCAACTCACCTCCTTCAATCCAACTTGTCCACGTAGATAGCCTAAATTAATCTAGTCCTATTTGCCAGCATTTGGCCCATATCCCTCTAAACTCTTCCTGTTTGTATACCCACCCCAGATACCTTTTAAATGTTGTAATTGTATCAGCCTGTACCACTTCCTCATTCTATACATGCACCACCCTCTGCGTGAAAAAAGTTTCCCATTAGGTCTCTTTTATATCTTTTCCCTTTCACCCGGAACCCTATGTCATCTAGTTCTGGACTCCCCAATCCAGGGAAAAGATCTCGTCTATTTACCCTATCCATGCCCCTCATTACTTTATAAACCCCTATAAGGTCACCCCTCAGCCTCTGACGCTCCAGGGAAAACAGCTCCAGCCTGTTCAGCCTCTCCCTGTAGCTCAAACCCTCGAACCATGGCGACATCCTTGTCAATCTCTTCTAAACCCTTTCAAGTTTCAAATGTCTTTCCTATAAGAGGGAGCCGAGAATTACACCCGAAACATCGATTTTCCTGATCCTCAGATGCTGCCTGACCTGCTGTGCTTTTCCGTCACCACGCTCTTGACTCTAATCTCCAGCATCCGCAGTACTCACTTTCGTCGGGAGTCCAGAATTGCACACCATAATCTAAATGTGGCCTAACCAATATCTACCTGCGACTCCACTTCCGAGAAACTACGACCCTGCACTCCAAGGTCTTTTTGTTCAGCAGCATTCCCCAGGACCTTGCCATTAAGTGTACAAGCCCTGCCCTGATTTGCCTTTCCTAAATGCAGTACCTCACATTTATCTAAATTAAACTCCCTCTGCCACTCCTCGACCCATTGGTCCATCTGATCAAGATTCCATTGTACTCTGAGGTAACCTGCTTCGCTGTCCACTACACCTCCAATTTTGGTGTCATCTGCAAACATACTAACTATACCTCCTATGTTTGCATCCAAATCATTATATAACTATTGAAAAGCAGTGGAACCAGCACCAATCCTAGTGACACATCACTGGTCACAGACCTCCAAACTGAAAGGCATCCCTCCGCTACCACCGTCTGTTTTCTACCTTCAAGCCAGTTCTGTCTTCAAATGGCTAGTTCTCCCTGTATTCGACATGATCTAACCTTGCTAACCAGTCTACCATGAGGAACCTTGTCGAATGCGTCACTGAAGTCCGTATAGATCACACTCTCCACTCTGCCCTCATCAATCCTCATCGTTACCTTTTCAGAAAACTTGGCTTTTAAGATTGTCAATATACTAAATTAAAATTGGATTGGAGTTTGGTATTTTTCGGGGTATAACTTAAACTAATTGGCCTATGCCATTTCCAGGCAACCAGCTATCCTGGCTACTGGACCAAAAGATTACATTATATCTTGTTCAGAACACTTGGTGCTGTCTGGCAGATCTCCTAGCTTTTAACTGTCTTAAAGGCATAGTACACCCACATCTTCAGAACAAAAGTGAGGACTGCAGGTGCTGGAGATCAGAGTCAGAGAGTGTGGTGCTGGAAAAGCACAGCCGAATGTGCAATCCCTAATCAGTCCTCGCTTGTCCAAATACATGTAAATACTGTCCCTTAGGATTCCCTCCAACAATATGGGTGGCACGGTGGCTCAGTGGTTAGGAGTGTTGTCTCACAGCGCCAGGGATGTGGGTTTGATTCCAACCTGGGGCAACTGTCTATGTGGAGTTTGTACATACTCCCCATGTCTGCGTGGGTTTCCTCCAGGTGCTCTGATTTCCTCCCAAAGATGTGATTGTGAGGTGAATTGACCATGCTAAATTGCTCATAGTGTTCAGGGATGTGTAGGTTAGGTGCATTGGTCAGGGGTAAACGCAGGGTAATAGGATAGGGGAATGGGTGTGGAGGGTTGATGTGGACTTGTTGGGCCAAATGGTCTGTTTCCACACTGTAGGGATTCTGAGTCTGCTCCGCCCCCCCCCCCCCAGCCAATGTTAGGCTCATCAGTCTATCGTTTCCTCGCTGTTCCTTACCATCTTAGTTAAATCGTGGCACCACGTTAGCCAACCTCTAGTCTTCTGGCACCTCACCTGTGACTATCAATTATATAAATATCTCAGCAAGGGGCCCAGCAATCAATTCCCTAGCTTCCCACAGAGCTCGAGGGTACACCTGATCAGGTCCTGGGGATTTATCCACCTTTATGCATTTTAAACATCCAGCAACACTTCCTCTGTAATATGGATATTTTTCAAGATGTCACCATCTACGTCCCCACATTCTTCATCTTCCATGTCCTCCTTTGCAGTAAATACTGATGCAAAATATTTGTTTCGTGTCACCCCCATCTCCTGTGGTTTCACACATAGACTGCCCTGCTGATCTTTGAGGGGCCCTAGTTACCCTTTTGTATTTATAAATTCCCTTTGGATTCTTCTTAACCCTGTTAGCCAAAGCTATTTCGTGTCCCCTTTTTGCTCTCCTGATTTCCCTCTTAAGTATACTCTTCTAAGGATTCACTCGATCTCTGCTGTTTACACCCAACATATGCTTCCTTCTTTTTCTTAACCAAAACCTCAATTTCTTTAGTCATTCAACATTCCCTACATCTACCAGTCTTGCCTTTCACCCTAACTGTCCCTAAACTCTCATTTGATTTTTGGAGGCTTCCCATTCTCCAGCCGTCCCTTTACCTGTGAGCATTTGCCCCGAGTCAATTTTTGAAAGTGCTTGCCTAATACCATCAAAATTGGCCTTCCTCCAATTTAGAACTTTAACTTTTAGATCGGGTCTATCCTTTTCCATCACTATTTTAAAACTAATGGAATTATGATTGCTGGCCCCAAAGTGCTCCCCCACTGACTCCTCAGTCGCCTGCCCAACCTTATTTCCCAAGACTAGGTCAACATTTGCACTCTCTCTCATAGGTACATCCACATGTTGAATCAGAAAATTTTTTTGTACACACTTAACAAACTCCTCTCCATTTAAACGTTTAACACTCTGGCAGTCCCAGTCTATGTTTGAAAAGTTAAAATCCCCTGCCATAACCACCCTATTATTCTTACAGATAACAAATTTACTTATGAATTTGTTCCTCAGTTTCCCTCTGAGTATTGGGGCATGGTAGGGAGATAGAACATAGAAGAATACAGCGCAGTACAGGCCCTTTGGCCCACGATGTTGCGCCGATCCAAGCCCACCTAACCTACACTAGCCCACTATCCTCCATATGCCTATCCAATGCCCGCTTAAATGCCCATAAAGAGGGAGAGT
>NC_057734.1:45658441-45703109 GCF_004010195.1 Chiloscyllium plagiosum
AAAGCCTGTCTAAGATCCTCGGCACTCCTCCTACCTATGTCGTTGGTGCCAATGTGGACCACGACTTCGGGCTGCTCCCCCTCCCCCTCCAGGGCCCGGAAAACACGATCAGAGACATCACGTACCCTTGCACCTGGGGGGCAACATACCAAACGTGAGTCTCTCTCGCCCCCACAGAACTGTCTATCTGTGCCCCGAACTATCGAGTTCCCAATTACTATTGCTCTGCTCTTCTCCACCCTTCCCTTCTGAGCAACGGGAACAGGCTCCGTGCCAGAGGCCTGAGCCCCATTACTTACCCCTGGTAAGTCGTCCCCCCCACAAGTATCCAAAACGGTATACTTGTTCTTGAGGGGAACGGCCGCAGGGGGTCCCTGTACTGGCTGCTTCCTCCCAGTCCCCCTCACTCTCACCCATCTGTCTGCAATCTTTGGAGTTACTACTTCCCTAAAGCTCCGATCTATGACCCCCTCTGCCTCCCGAATGATCCTAAGTTCATCCAACTCCAGTTCCAGTTCCCTAACACGGTCTTAGAGGAGCTGGAGATGGGTGCACTTCCTGCAAGTGTAATCAGCAGGGACATCCATGGCGTCCCTCACCTCAAACATGTTGCAAGAGGAACATTGCACTGCCTTCACTGCCATCCCTCTAAAAGTAACCTTTTTTAAAAAAGACTGGGTCTGAAGAATAGAACAAGCAAAATGCAGCACTTGCCTACTTACCACAACGGGTCTTATTATTAGGTTAGAGGAGGAGGGCGGGTGGGAGGCACTACCTCTATAGTGCCTCGGGTTCTTCTCCTGCGTGCTTTTATAGGGAAAGGGATGTGGTGGTGGTCTATGGTACAATCCCAATAAGGTGGTCAAGCCTTTCTTGTTTCTCTGATCCATCCCTGGCTGGCTTCCCAGGAATATCCTCCCTGAGTATAGCCATAATGTTAGCCCTTATCAATAATGCCACTCCCCCTCCTCTCTTGCCCCGCTTTCTATCCTTCCTATAGCATTTGTATCCTGGAACATTTAGTTGCCAATCCTGTCCATCTCTGAGCCACATTTCTGTAATTGTTATGAATCCCAGTCCCATGTTCCAAACCATGCCCTGAGTTCATCTGCCTTCCCTGCTTGGCGTCTTGCATGGAAATAAATGCAGTTTAATTTATTAGTCCTGACTCATTCTCTGCCTCGTTCCTGCCTGCCCTGACTGTTTGTCTTGCTCTTTTTACAACCTGTATCAGTCTCAGACTGATCTCTTTTCTCACTGCCTCTCTCAGTCCCACCCCCCACCTTACTAGTTTAAATTCCCCCAGGCAGATCTAGCAAATTGCCCCACCAATATACTAGTCCCCTTCCAATTCAGGTACAATCTGAATTCTTAAACAGTTCATTTCTACCCCAGAAGAGAATTCCAGTGGTCACTACCCTCACTAGCTCGTAGCACTGGGAGTAATCCAGACATTATTGTCCTTGAGAGCGTCCTTTTTAAATTCCTGCTTAATCTCCATATTCTTCCGAAAGAATCTCATCCTTTTCCCTTTCTATGTCAGTAGTTATAATGTGTACAACAACCTCCCACTGGTCCAGCACCCTTTTGAGAATATTCTGCAATTTCTCCAAGATATCCTTGATCCTGGCACTGGGGAGGCAACACATCATTCTGAATTTTCGCTGTTGGCTGCAGAAACGTCTGTCTGTGCCTCTGACTAGAGAAACCTGACGTGCCCCTCGTTACGTTAGAGCCGGTTTTGGCACCAGAAACTTGGCTGTTTGTGCTACATTCCCCTGAGAGACCATCACCCCTTACATGTTCCAAAACAGCATGCTTGTTTGAGTGACAATAGCCACAGGAGACTCCTGCACTACCTGCCTCCCTCTCCTACCTTTCCTTGCAGTAACCTGACAGTATCAGCAGTTTTTCTCTCTTCCTATAACTATCATCCATCACACTCCCAGCTCCTGTAAATTCCTCATTGCTTTTAACTACTGCTCAAGCTGATCCTTGTGACCTGATAGGATTCGAAACCAAACACACTTACTGCAGACATTATTATCAGTGACATGGAAACACTCCTCAGTCTCCCACATCTGACAGGAGGAGCACATCCCTCTTTAAAGGCCACCTTAACAACCTACAAACCCAGAACATAGTACAGTCTTACTGTTCTACAAACACTTTTCCAGGCTAACTTAGTACCTATGTTTTATATTTTTTAAATTTAATCAAGAGACGGATCTCAATAAAACATATAGTCAGAAAAGAGCCTCATCTACTCACTATTGTAGATTTACAAAACAAAAACCAAGAACAAAAAGGTTACACTTAAAAACTATGCACTTAGCTGCTCCCATGCTGTGACCATTCCCACACAGGTTCTTCCAAGGTCAGCTGTGAATTTCGCTGTTAATTTTTCTTAGGCACACTCCAATGTCCAGAGATACTTGAGCTCAAACAGCAAAGGCAGTAGCTGTGCAGAGTCACTGCTGTGTTAGATAGCAGTGTAGGTTTCTTTCTGGTTTGATTCACTGACCATGTGTTCTCTGCCTTTGTCTCTCTTCCTCCTTTTTAAAATGCCATTGTTCTGAACTTGTTTCCCCAAAGTTGCAAAGCAACGCAACAGCTTATAAAACAGTAATTACTGCTCCTGGACAATTCAGGGAAGTCAGCTCTAACACCTAAAACACCTCAAAAAAGGAACAGCTCTTGCAGGTACAATTTTTTCCAGTCCTCCGTCTTGGATTACCCAGAATCCTTCAAAAGTCCTGCATTTTGCCTAACGCTGAGGTAAAGCTATCAGGCCTGTACTCCATTTTTCTTTCCTCTCACTTCTTTCATGAATACTGCTGTGATATTGCTACCTTCTAATCTGCAGGAAGATTTTGGAAGATAATGACCAAAGCAGCAACAGTCGCAATAGCTACCTTCTTCAACTCTCTGATATTTAAATTACCAGGTCCTGTGGATTTATCAGTTTTCATCGCCTTTAATTGCTCCAGTATAATCATCTTAGTAATGCTAGTTTCTTTCAAATTCTCATCTCTAGCCATTTGGATATCTAATTCTGGAGTGCGCCAATGCTGTTTGCAGCATTGACTCCCAGTTCCCAAAGTTGCTGCCATGTATAGGCCTCAGAAATCTACACAGAAGAAAAGGTTAGCGACAGCGTTGGTTCTGGGAAATTTCTTTTATCTTTCTCAGTGAAAACAAACGCAAATTAATCTTCTACTTTCTCTGCCATTTCTGATGATAGGCGATTGCTCTGAAACGTTGTCACTGTTTCTTTCTTCACAGATGTTGTGTAACCTGTTGAACGTTTCCAATATTTTCTGTTTTTAGTATAATTACAAAGGTTAAGGCTGATACAAAAGTTGAGAATGTAATAATCATTAAGCAGTGTAGTGGCTGATGTCAGGTGAACATAGATTTGTGTAAATTTATGGCAGATGCAAATTAATTTGGGTAAGGGTGAAATGGTACATCATTGGAGAAACAATATGGAGAGGCGGTATGATTAAAATGGTACTATTTTGAGGAGAAAGTTGAAGTTGTGAGATCTGGGTATACATATAAGAAGTCCTTGGGATACTTTACTTTGTTAATAGGGACACTTTGATTTCACATTTGACTCTGAAATTTGACTGTGGGCGGCATGGTGGCACAGTGGTTAGCACTGCTGCCTCACAGCGCCAGAGACCTGGGTTCAATTCCCGCCTCAGGCGATTCTCTGTGTGGAGTTTGCACATTCTCCCTGTGTCTGCGTGGGTTTCCTCCGGATGCTCTGGTTTCCTCCCACAATCCAAAAATGTGCAGGTTAGGTGAGTTGGCCAAGTTAGGTGAAGGGGTAAATGTAGAGGAATGGATCTGGGTGGGTTGCGCTTCGGTGGGTCGGTGTGGACTTGTTGGGCCGAAGGGCCTGTTTCCACACTGTAAGTAATCTAATCTAATCTAAAAAAACTGCATATTTGCATCATTATTAAGGCCACCATTTTCCAATTCTGTGTCATCTTCCATCTTCACACTGGTCTAAGCTTATCTACTCCTCCAACCTGCATTCATTACCTCTAGATTTCATGATTCCAACAAGTGTTTGTAGTTCTCTTACATTCTATCCTCAGTTAGGATTGGAAGGTTTGAGCTGTAGGGGAAGCTGAATGGACTGGGGTATTTTCCCTGGACCATCAGAGGTTAAAGGATGATCTTATAGAGATTTATAAAATCGTGATGGCGTGGAAAGGGTGACTAGCTTTTCCCCAGGGTAGGGGAGTCCAGAACTAACGGGCATAGGTTTAAGGTGAGAGGGGAAAAAGTACAAAAGGGATCTAAGGGGCACCTTTTTCACGCAGAGGGTGGTGCGTGTATGGAATGAGCTACCAGACCAAGTGGTGAAGGCTGGTAAAACATTCAAAAAGCATCTGAATGAGTATATGAATAGGAAGGGTTTAGAGGGATATGGGCTAAGTGCTGGCAAATGGGACTAGATTAATTTAGGATATCTGGTCGGCATGGGGTGGATTGGACCTAAGGGTGTGTTTCCATGGTGCATGTTTCTATGACTTTGCTTCCCATGTCTTAACTTGTCCCAAGTCCTATTTGGCTATCACCCATGTACATTGATCTACATTAACGCCCTTTTGTATGTTGTCTTGATTCTCATCCTTGTTTTGAACAGCAACATGGCCATGACCCTCCCTGCCTCTGTAATATCCTCCAGCATTATAACCCCCAAGAAATCTCTGCTCCTCCAATTCAAACCCTCTTGAGCACCCCCACTTTTAATTGTTTCACCACTGGAGGATATACTTCAGTTGATGAGGCTTTGTGCTCAAGAGTACCCTTCCTGTACTTTTCAACTTCTTTCCTCTCCTCCTTTGACATAGCAATGGCTTTGCAAACCACTCAATTCAAGGAGGAAGATCCTGAGGTGAGAGGATCCTTGTGGTCGTTCAGATGTGAAGACTGGGACCTGTTTTCTCCCCTGATTAATTCTGGAAGGGAAGGCTTGTGGGTGGCCTTTCTGCCCAGTTGTCAATTAAGGCACATAATGGACCAGTTAATGCCCAATTAAGGGCCTCATCCAATCACAAGTATTAATAATGTAGCAACAGGCGGAGATCTTGCCATGCAGGGAGAGCAGTGAATAAGTTTTGGCTGGTTTATTTGCAACATTCCAGGCAGGTCCTTCCCTTAATGGCTTTCAGTGTCTGCTGGAGCTGCTGTTTGAGAGAGCTGCTCCCATCCTTTCACTCTGCCCATTGTCCTTCCCCCGTCCCAATCAGTAGTGAACCCACCTTTACTCAAGTTTCTCTCGGATAGGGTGGTTCTTGACGAAGGACCAAGTGCAACACCCACAGCAGTCACCATGCCAGTGGGTGCTGCTGAGCTCTGATTGGTTAGCAATTCTCTGGTTTGGCAGGCCCGCCACCCAACTGCCACTACCCCCATCTCCCCTGTGAACCTAAGAGCCTCAACACTGGACGCTTAATTCCATTAGGGTTCTTGGAGATCAGATTAGTGAAGTTGTCACTGACATTGGAAGGCAGGGCACCACAGAGAGCCACCCCACTGTTCTCCTTTGTTTCAGGAGACCAGATATAAATTTTCAATTGAAAGAATATATGGAAAGTGCAAATGACTGAAATATCATTTTCAGAGAACCCACATAAGAATTCAGGATCGCATGATTATTCTTTGTGTAAACGTTTTTGCTTCTCTATAAGTGATTACCTGATGAGAATGATTTGTTATGTTTCTGGAGCCAACAGTCTGAAATTGTAGCTCCATTAACCCATTATCACCCTGTGCTGAAATAAATGTCTCCTTTACAAACTACAGAATTGTTTGTGGGACCACGTACATGTCTTAACTGTCACCAAGTCCCTTGTTCTTGACACCTCAGTCTTACAAGACACTATTGGATCTAACACCCCAGTGACAAGATTATCACATATGATTTCTGATGTCAATCACTTTGCTGTGCCACAACTGAGTGGGATCTTGTCAATATGCTTCCTCAAATCCTTTATTCATTCTGTGCTCAAGCTGCTTCTTGCTCCTGGTTCTTTATTGGGCCATCCTTGTGTGTCACTATGCTTCTGTCTTTGGGAACTCCATCCAAAGAGGCTCAAACTTGTCAATCCTATTCCCACTTTCAAACACCAGTCCTATTCACTTCTTTTTACTTGTACCTTCTTGCCAGCCTCCAGCTTATTGGTTTCCATTTTTCCATCCTGTTATTGCCCACAATCTATCACCAAAATGTAAATTGTCTCTGCATTCTACACAAGGTTGGGGCATCCAATGAGATTCTTTGCTGTATATGAAGGCTGCTATAAAAATCCAGTTGTTGCTATTAATACGAAGCCTTTTTCTTTTTCCAGATTCAAGGAGGTGATCCCACTGGTACAGGCACTGGTAAGATCGTATTTTTACAGCTAGTTATTTTTACAATGTGGCAGTGTTGTCTTGTAAAATTCCTAGAAAGCACTTGACCATTTTACTTACAAAATAAGGTACCTATGATATGGGGGAGCTGGTGTTGGACTGGGGTGGACAAAGCTAAAAATTGTTATAGTCCAACAGGTTTATTTTGGAAGCACTAGCTTTTGGAGCGCTGCTTCTTCATCAGCTGGTTGGGAGTATAAGATCATAAGACACAGAATTTATAGCAAAAGGTTACAGTGTCATGCAACTGAAATGATATATTTAACAAACCTAGATTGCTGCTAAGCCTTTCATCTTTTAGAATAGGTTGCAGGTTTCGGTTTATTAACATGTAAATCCCAGAACTTCTTTTAAGTCACATTCTCAAGACGACTTAAGATTTTATAAAAAAACATGATATCTCGGCTCAGACAATGCAGTAAAGATATGAGGTTAGAGTCTGTGTCCCAATCTTGAGTCAGACTGATTCTGCTCCCAAGTGGAAAGGTACAGTGACACAATCAATGCAATATGATCTCAGCATCACAATCAGGGCGGCATGGTGGCTCAGTGGTTAGCATTGCTGCCTCCCAGCACCAGGATCCCAGGTTCGATTCCAGCCTCGGATGACTGTCTATGTGGAGTTTGTACATTCTCCCTGGGTCTGTGTGGGTTTCCTCCAAGTGCTATGGTTTCCTCCCACAGTCCAAGTATGTGCAGGTCAGGTGAGTTGGCCATGCTAAATTGTCAATAGTGTTAGGTACATTAGTCAGAGGGAATGGGTCTGGGTGGGTTACTTTTCGGAGGGTCGGTGTGGATTTGTTGGGCTGAATGGCCTGTTTCCACACTGTAGGGAATCTAATCTAATCTAATCAACCTAGGCAGCATTTACCCACAGCACATTCTTTATCTTACAAGGTTGGAATGGAAGTCATTGTGCTTTCTTAATTTGTTGAAGAAGGGAGATTGATAAAATTACTGTCCCTTTCCTTAACATGATAAATAACATGCACATTACTGATTCTTGGTGCAAAACAGGCAATATATGAAGCAACAAACATTGGAATTCATCAGAATGACCAATAATCATGCCAAGACTGTGTAACCCAGCTGTTCCTGGTTCAAAGCTGCTTCAGACACAAGGCATTCAGTCAAATGGCTTCAGTCATCAGCAGATGATATTGGAAACAAAAGATTACTCTCGCATTTTGTTTTTGAAGAATATGAGAGTCCTGAGACCAGGTGAACTTGAGGACTGCAGATGCTGGAGATCAGAGTCAAGATTAGAGTGGTGCTGGAAAAACACAGCAGGTCAGGCAACATCTGAGGAATGTTTCGAGCATAACTCCTTCAGGAGTTTTTAAGGGGGCGCGAATCGAAGGGGGCTGAGATAAATAGGAGGGGGATGGGGCTGGAACAAAGGTAGCTTGGAAGGTGATAGGTAGATTAAGGTGGGGGCTGATGGTGATAGCTTGGAGGGTGGAGCGGATAGGTGGGAAGGAAGATGGGCAGCTAGGACATTTCAAGAGGGCGGTGCCGGGTTAGAGGGTTGGATCTGGGGTAAGGTGGGGGAAGGTAGATGAGGAAACTGGTGAAATCAACATTGATGCTGTGTGGTTGGCGGGTCCCAAGGCAGATGATGAGGCATCAGGAATTGGGGGGCTTGAATTTGGCGGCGGAGGAGGCCCAGGACTTGCATGTCATTGGCAGAGTTGGAGCGGGAGTTAACATAGTCAGCCACAGGGCAGTGGGGTTGTTGGGTGCGTGTATCCTGAAGATGTTCCCGGAAATGTTCCACAAGTTGGCATCCTGTCTCTCCAATATGGAGGAGACCACATTGAGAGCAGCAGACACAGTAGGTGAGGTGTTTGGATTTACAGGACAATCTCTGTCAGATGTGGAAAGATCCTTTGGGGCCTTGGATGGAGGTGTGGACGCAGATTGTGCACCTCTTGCGGTGACAAGGGTAGATGCTTGGTGTGGCGGATGGGTTGTTGGAGTTGTGGACCTAACAAAGGAGTTGCGAAGGGAATGATCTCTGTGGAATGTTGATATGGGTGGGGAGGGAAATATGTCTTTGGTGGTAGGATCTGACTGTAGGTGGTGGAAATCTCCTGGTACAACGCATCATCCTGCGCCACTTCCACCAACTACAGTCAGACCCTACCACCAGAGATGTATTTCCCTCCCCAGTGCCATCAACATTCCGCAGAGATCATTCCTTCAGTGATGCCCTCGTTAGGTCCACGACCCCACCAACCCACCCTCCACTGCCAGCACCTACCTTTGCAACCGCAAGAGGTGTATAACCTGTGCCCACACCTCTCCCCTCACCATCAAAGGTCCGAAAGGATCCTTCCATATCCAGCAGAGATTTTCCTGCACATCCAAACACCTTACCTACTGTGTCCGTTGCTCTCAATGTGGTTTCCTCTACATTGGGAAGACAGGATGCATGCTTGCAGAGTGGTTCAGAGAACATTTCCGGACACACGCACCCAACAACCCCACTGCCCTGTGGCCGACCACTTCAATTCCCCCTCCCACTCCGCCAAGGGACATGCAAGTCCTGGACCACCTCCACCGCCGAATCGAAGCCGCCCAACACCTGGAGGAATGAACGCCTCATCTTCTATCTTGGGACCCTCCAACCACACAGCATCGATGTCCATTTCACCAGTTTCCTCATCTCTCCTCCTGTCACCTTATCCCAGATCCAACCCCCCCCTCCTATTTATTTGTCAGGCCCCCTTAGACCTACCCACATTCCTGATGAAGGGCTTATGCCCGGAAAGTTGAGTCTCCAGCTCCTCGGATGCTGTCTGACCTGCTGTGGTTTTCCAGTGCCACGCTTTTGACTCTGATCTCCAGCATCTGCAGTCCTCACTTCCTCCAGGGCGTTGTGTGAGATGGACAGTGCTAGTTTGATATGGAGTCTAACTTTCCCAAGCCTGGTAAAGTCTGTATTGTTGAAATTAGCATCATTCCCTAAACACATTATGCTCAGTGGAATAAATAAAACTAATCTGGTCATCTCTTGCTGCTCATATTACTGGCGATCATAAATTAAGGTCAACTTGGTTCATCTTGTAGAATATTAATTGTGGCAGGAAACATTTGAAGTAGAGTGTAGCTGTTCACTTCAAAGAGGGTTAGTCATTGTCTGACTAGCAGTATTTGGACTTGTCTGGAAACAGTATAAGGAGTTTTAATAATCCATATACTTGGCGTTGTTTTACTAGAACTGAATATGCTACTGTTCAATGGCTTATCTTTTTTGTTACTTCGCAAAATGCTGTCTGAGAAAGGGTTGAAATGTTAAGTCTTGCCTTTTATCTGTTTTATGTTTTTATCTCTCTTTCATCAAATTATTCCAAAACGGTGTGCTATGATGTATTTTCGATCATGCACAGCTTATTCTACATGATTTTAATAAATCCATGTGAGAAATTTTTCATGTTGCATTTGCCAACAGAGCACAGATAATTCCAAATTCTGTTATGAAACTTGTATTGATAATCAATTTAGTCATTCTGCCACTTTTACACAACCCTAATATTCTCACCAGGAACTAGACAGTGTTTCAGGCAGAAGAGCATGATATTCATATCTCCTCACCACATTAATGAATTTTTTAGGCCTTCCTTCAATACCGATAGAAGTCAGTTTAGTACCATTCCCATCACTAGCAGGAACTCCTGGAATTTGAGGTATTTAAGAAGCAGGTACATGCCTTTTGCACTACAAAAAATTACTGTGAATCAATCTATTGGGTTATTTCTGCTGAAACATATAAGGCCAAAGATTGCACCACAAATTGGTAATTCCTGAAATTGTTCTTCATGGCATAAATAATTTTGTCTTGACAAAAGATAAAGCCTTTGATAAAGACCTTAACACAAGGCATTTTACTTTCCTCATCTGCAAATCAGATTTTAAAAAGCCTCAAAATAACACACCTGTAAAAAAACTGAAAGCAGATTTAAAATAAGTGTCTTATATTTTTCCTAAGGAAGTGATGAAATAGCTATTTCAGTGCTCTCTTCTTAAAATGCTGCTGGTCTTTGTTACTTGATGAGTTAAATTGAGTTGTGGAGCTCAAGGCTTGATATTTTTCAATTCTGAGCAGTTTGGAAATTGTACCTAAGCGCATCTACTGAACTATATTTTGAAACCATAATTTCAGATTCCAAACAAAAGTTATGATCCAAATTTTCCACTCCCACATAGGAATAAAACCTGGTCCCATAAACATTGAATTTAATGTTTGCCATGCAAAATGTCTCACTAAGCCATTGCCAATAAAATAATCTTCATAATAGGTCTCAAAATCTCCAAAATTGCCAGTTTTCTTTTTTCCATTCAATATTTCCTCCTCATCAAGGCTGCTAGTTTCATTTTCTTAATGAGAATAGCATTGGTGAAAATCAAAAAGTTCCATTTAGGGAAAATAGAATTGCTTTTCCATACCCACAGTTTACATATTCTCATGCAGGCCACTGGTGGGTGTTGGACCAAATCCTATGAAAATGTGTTGTATCACTCAATTTTCCAAGCTTAATTCATTTTCAGAGCTTTAAGCTATGTTTTTTTCCGACTTGGTAATGATTGAAATCAAGTGGCTTGCTAGGACATTTTGGAGGGCACAAAAGAATCCATGAGTTTGCTGTGGGCCTGGAGTCACGTGTAGGCCAGGTAAGGATGGTAGATTCCCTTCCCTGAAGGACATTAGTGAACTAGCTGGGTTTTTCTGACCGTTGGTAGTGGTTTCAGGGTCATCATTAGATTCTTGATTACAGATATTGTTTATTGAATTCAAATTTCACCATCTGCCATAGTGGAATTTGAATTTGCGTACTCAAAGCATTAGCTGAGTTTCTGGATTAATAGACTAGTGATGATACCACAAGACAATTACCTCCCCAGTATTGTGGGTCTGCCTACAGTGGTTCAGGAAGGCAACTCTCCATCGCCTTCTCAAGGTTTGCTTCTATTGTTCATCCCTAGATCATATATGATACAACTGATTGACCACTTCAAAGGTCAGCAAATAGTCAACCATGGTGTGGGATTAGGATCACACTTCGGCCAGGGTGGGCAAGCATAGCCCATTTCCTTTCCTAAAGCATGTCCTTTTGGCTTGCTACTTGGGCTTTTACCACAATATGGCTGTATTGTGGTTTCTTTTAGTGGTGTCCATATTTTATTTCTTGAATTTTAGAAAAAGCTCAGCTCAAATTTTCAAACTACTTAGCAGCAATTGAATTCACATTCTCTGAATTATTAGTTTAATGACAAAACTTGGTTTAACATGCATGTGGAATCAATGCCCCTCATATCTATGTTATCACACGAGTTTCAGACAACAGTTTGAATTGTATACGTGTATAACATTCATCGAATAGAATGATCTTACCTCAGCCTTGTTTTGATTTTCTGTGAATACGTAATGTCTGTCTCTTTATTAGGGAATAGTTCAGGGAAATTTTGAGCCTCTTAAGCAGCCTGCTGCTCCTGAAGACTATGACCTGGCAATTTTCTTGTGTTAATTAAATTTCTCTTGGCTCAGCCTGCTCATTCTGTAAATCATTCTTCTGTAAAGCTGCAACTACATCTTTACAACATAAGGATAATTTACATGCTGCAACACCACAGAAGTCTCTCCTGTTTTTGGCTTAAGTTGATCTTGGTGACAGCATGTTTGAAATGTTCAAGTTAATGGTATTTACTGGTTAGCATTAATATGTTCCAAAACCACCATATCGAGGGTTTCTTAGTAAGGAAAAACATTATTTGTGCAATGAAATCTTTTTGGAGAAAGCGAGGACTGCAGATGCTGGAGAGTGAGTTGATAAAGCATGGTGCTGGAGAAAGCACAGCAGATCAGGCAGCATCTGAGGAGCAAGGGAGTCGACATTTCAGACATTTCTTAAGAACTGCGCCTGAAACGTTGACTCTCTTGCTGCTCAGATGCTGCCAGAGCTGCTGTGCCTTTTCTAGCGCCACACTTTGTCAACAATGAAATGTTTTAACAACTTTTACCTTATTGATACTGACCAATTTTCTGGGTGTCTAAGGGAGATGACATTGAAACATAAAACCACAGTTGTGCAATATTTAAAAATATGGAGAATTCTATCTTGTGGCTTTCAATCCATTCTATTACAAAGAAGTTTTTTTTCTTGACTTATCATTGGGTTTTATTTTAAGCAACCTCATTCCAGGATGCCTTTTTCAGCGAGCTGTTCACCTGAGGCCTGATTTGATGCCTAGTTGTTCTGGTGGTTCAGATGGATGTGAAGACTTTCTATGGCATTATTGAAAGAAGAACAGAAAGTTCTCCCAGTAGCTGATGTTCCTCCCAGATGAAGTGACTAACTGTTCATCTTTTTCTGCCATGCTTGGATGCAAGACAGAGGTGACCAATGTCCTTTCTAAGCTGCGTGGTTGTGCAGCACCTGAGCAGCCCTGCTCAGGCCACACACAAGGTTAAAGTACTGTTTAAAATACTATGCAAACCAATTTAAAGGGCCGGCTCACAAAAAGAATTAGTGGGACTTTTGGCAATATTCATACTCAATTTAGCTAACTGTACAATGTTCTGAAGACATCATTATTTGAGACATCAATTCAAATTTCCTTTTTTATTATTTTCTTCCCCTATAAAAAAATCTCACTTTCTACTGTTACATATATTTCTTTCCCATCCTGAACAATCACAGTTCTTCAGATCATGCTGCCCAGGAAACAAACCTGTACAAGCTACCTTTACTACTTCCTCTTGCATCAGGATCCTTCTCGCATTTCTGGTCATTTCCATGTCCAATCATCCCACTGTCATCAGTCCTATCTTACTATAAATGGTTTCAGCACCTCCAAATTCCTTTTTCTTCCAGCTTCCTTTTTGTACACTCGAAAATATCCAGTCCTAAGGAGAACTCATCCTCATTCCAATGTCTGCAACTTGTCTTCACTCCATTGCGTCATCTTTGATAAAATAAAAATAATTTCTCTTGTAAATTTATCTGGCATTTTCTCATTGCTAATCCAGGTAATTATCTGGAAATTTTCAGGTTTATGTTCATAAAAGTCATTTATCCTTGTTAACATCACTATTTTTGCACAAATGCATAACTATAGAACTCTTTGGTTCCTTTGTTGCTCCCATCTCTATTTTATCTTCAAGTTTTCAAACTACTAAACGTCTCAAACCCTGCTGTGCTTCTCCTTGTCAAAACCAGGCTCTTCTGCATATTTGGTCACTCCTACCCTTTCTCATCCTAGTGCACTGTCTATTTTTGATGATCTCTTTTCAGTTACATAGGAAGTTCTTTTTAATTAAAACCTTTGGCCTGATTCTTCTGAAATCCAGAGTGGCAATATCTGGGCTGAACTCTATGTGTCAGAACCCTGTGGAAATCCTGACACACATACATGTCTCGTAATTGCATGGAAAGCTTAAACCTCTGAGAAGTTCATTTGCACTCACTGTGACTCTGGAAATCTTTCTTACACTCGCTGTCAGAGACTGGTACAATTGCAACATTTAAGAGGCATTTGGATGGGTATATGAATAGGAAGGGTTTGGAGGGATATAGGCCGAGTGCTGGCAGGTGGGACTAGATTGGGTTGGGATATCTGGTCGGCATGGACTGGTTGGTCCGAAGGGTCTGTTTCCATGCTGTACATCTCTATGACTCGGGCTAGGTTTGTGGTCCTCATCTGGATATTTACCTTGGAAATGTTACACTGACCAAAGAACTCCATGATTAGCTACTTTAAAGTAACTGAGCATTAAAACCAATCATCCCTGACATGTGACTCTCTTTCTCACTCTCGGCATTAGTCTCCTGCCTGAACTATCCCAAACCCCAGTGACCTAACCAGAGATAACTACACTCATATCCAATTAAACACCATACTACCAACTCAATCCAAATATGTACACCCATTCCATTACCGACTGCCTCACCATTCAGTCACTCACTGACTCACTCAGACACACGACCTCCCTTAGTCCCCTGCCTGAACTATCCCAAACCCCAGTGACCTAACCAGAGATAACTACACTCATATCCAATTAAACACCATACCACCAACTCAATCCAAATATGTACACCCATTCCATTACCCACTGCCTCACCATTCAGTCACTCACTGACTCACTCAGACACACGACCTCCCACTCACTCAGATACTCGGCCACCCAATCACTCACTCGCTTGGACACTTAGCCACCCTGTCACTCAGCTCACTGCTTACTTGGACACTTGGCCTCATGGTCATGCAGGTACCTGCTCATTCAGGCACTCAGCCCCCTGGTAACTCAGCTATGTGCTCTCTGAGTAACTGCTGACTTGGATACTGCTAATTGGGTCACTAGTTGACTCGGGCACAGTTGACTTGGTTACCTGTTTACTTGGATGTTGTTCACTCGGTCACCCAGTCACTCAGCCATCACCTCACCCAGTCACCGGGTTGCTAATCAATGAGTGACTTGTGATCTTTTACAAACATGCCTGACTATGGTCATTAATGTCATGAAAATTAGACATTTCTCTCTTTGCCTCTCTGTTCCTGTTCTTGGCACTGGTGTTGTTTGATATGTGCCCTGATCCCGAGCCAGAAAACCCGACTGGAAGTATCAGGTGCAGAAACATTGAAGATGGCCGCAGTGCAAGCTGCATCACCACTGACTGAAACATTGCAGCCATTATATTGGTTTTCCTGATTTACCACCTCCCTTTCACTGTTTCCAGTATATGCTTCAGTCCTTCATTTGAATCATCAAATTAAAAAGGAACATCATCTTTATAGACTTTTGATCAGGTTAAGTTGAGAGTTTTAAAATGGTGATGTTGCTGACATCATCATGTTAATCAGATCCATTTGGCAATCTGTTTTTTGTGTGGAATAAGTTTAGAGAACATCAGCAAGGCTACTCCTTGACTTAAATGATCCCATTGTGAGGGCAAACTGAGGGATACGCACCTCTTTCTTGCAAGCAAAACTGTGAATGAGCAAGTTGAAGAGCTGATCCACCTGTCCGTTGGCTGGCAGATTGTTTATGATGTGTGGGTGGGAGTTGCACATGGGACCTTGCGAAATCATCTTCATTGTAGACTGCAAAGGAAATACTGGGAAAATTGAAGATTCCGGAGGGGATTTCTCTACACTTCGAACCCTCTGAAAGCATTCATTTAAATCAGAGAATTTAAAGGCTTTACTGAAATTAATAAATAGTTGTTCAGAAAAAGTTAGCTTATTTGCAAACCTCGTGTAACTCCGAAGTAACCATTAAACTGACTTTGATCTTGCCTCTCACATCCTGAACTATAAGTACCCCAGACCCTCAATACCACCTGCTACTGGATTACGCTCTCCCAAAACAAATGCATCAGATCCAATAATACCCTACCTCTGGAACCTGACCTCTTTCCCCAGAACCGGCAACATTGACCACCATCTTCCTTGCTGCCAGATCCAATTGCTCAACGCTCCCCAGCTCTGGACCAGACTCTCCTCTTCCTCTGCTGTGGACTCCATGCCCTGGCGCTGAACATTTATGTCTCCCACCGAATACAACCTACCTGAAACACTCCATCTTCTAGTTGGCCACCATGCCCCCTGCCACCCTAACCTCATGTTTACCTCAGACTTAACAGTTGTCAGCAGCTGTCAAAGTGGCAGCTTGGAATGCTGGGCCTTTAGAGTACTCAGCTGTTGGATTCTGCAAAATGAGTAAGAGGGTGGTTCCCCCACCCCACCCCTTTTAAACAATTCTACGCTGCCAGAGGACTGTCAGAATGCAAG
Organism: Chiloscyllium plagiosum; assembly: GCF_004010195.1. Classification (NCBI taxonomy): domain Eukaryota; kingdom Metazoa; phylum Chordata; class Chondrichthyes; order Orectolobiformes; family Hemiscylliidae; genus Chiloscyllium; species Chiloscyllium plagiosum. Next base: position 45,674,669 of record NC_057734.1, read on the forward strand.
TAGAACCATGCATTTCCGAAGGAGCCCTGATCAGAATCTCCTGTCAGGGATGTGGAGCTCTTTTGTTGCATAAAAACGGATTCTCACTCAGATCACTGTGCAATCGTCATTCAAAAAATCTGGCTAAATCTGACAGAGGTTTATAAATTCATGACCGTCATAGATAGGGTAAACAGACGAGGTCTTTTCGCCGGGTTGGGCAAGTGCAAAATTAGAGGGCATAGGTTTAGGGTGAGAGGGGAAAAATTTAAAAGGTACTTAAAGGGCAACTTTTCCATGTAGAGGGTAGTGCGTGTATGGATTGAGCTGCCAGAGGTAATGGTGGAAGCTGGTACAATTACAACATTTAAAAGGCATCTGAATGGGTATAGGAATAGGAAGAGTTTAGAGGGGTATGGGCCAAATGCTGACAAATGGAACTATATTAGTTTAGGTCAGCATGGACGAGTTGGACCAAAGAGTTTTCATGCTGGACATCTCTGTGACCCTATATGCCTTTGTATTAATTCAGATGATGATAAGAGTATTATAAAATTGGCTATAAGTTAGGTAGCTTGCAGATTAGGGGTTACCTATAACTTGGGAAGTACCTTTGTCTGAATTGTTAACTTGGGCAATTAGGTGGATATTTGTGGTAAATATCAATATGATGGAAAATAGAGCTGAATTTCCAACTTGCTGGATGAGTGTCTGACAGGGTTTTGAATCCATGCCACTGTAATCTTTTTGAAATTATATTTCCTATTTCCTGACTTGTCCAGCTTGAATTTTATGGCTTTCAATGTTTTTAAAGCTCTCTTCTTGGTGTTGATATTAACATGACTCCAAGATCTGTTTGTATGAGAAACAAGTAAATAAATGAGATTTGATTTTGAACTCCTGAAGAAATTTCAGTCTTCAGCATTGTGTTTCGGGTGTCAGCTGTCTACTTCATGTACTCTTTCTTAAAAAGAATGAGCAGAAAATTTGCAGGCTGCATATCAACGATGTCAATTGCACACACACATACGTGCCTAATTATGCATTCCTGTTGCACAGAACATTGCAACGATAGTGCTAATGCTTACTGTTTATTTGGCTCAAGGCTCCCTCATAATGTTGTCCATAAATGTAAAAGCTTGGCTGTCCCATTGGAAAGGAATATAGTTTCTGAACTTAGATGGAAATAAATGGTGAGAATTAATTTGTACAGGGGCAAGCACAGTGGCTTGGATGACAGAGTAGGATTGGGAAACTATTACAGATTACAATTGATATTGAGATTCCCAGATTCTATATTTCAAAAGACAGTGGCAGTACTTAAATGGCAGCACTTAAATGGCAGCACTAATTTTGAAACGACTTCATGTCAGAACACAGATTGTACTGTAAATACAATGTTAGTTTAACATCTGTTTTTCTTTGAAAAGTGCTAAAGCTATTTTAGCATCACTTTAGTAGTAATATTTCCTGTGTTTGGGCCCATGAATGTCACAATTGTCAAATCTTTCCATAAATTTTCCTCTTATTGCCTCTGTGTTTAATTCTGTATTTTTTTTTGTTTTAATTGGATTATTTTATGGAATATTTATTTGGAACAGGCCATGTGGTTCAACTGATCGACAGTGATGCTTCTGTTCCACATGTACTTTCGAACACCCTGTTTGAGCTAACTTCTAATTCCTCTTTTTCAAATATTTATACGATTCCTGTTTAAATGCTACAGTTTCTACCTCTAAAGCCACTTGTGGTGAATGATCCCAAAGCTTAATAGGCCTCAGTTCAAGAACTTGCCTCCTCCCTTGCTCCTTGAGTTTTATAAAGAGAACTTTCAGTCTTTGAGTGCTCCATGTTTCCCTTTCATTCTATAGTAGAAACAGTTTTCTGCAATTTACCCAGAATAAGTTTTGCTGTTTTGCTCAGCCCTATACCAAGAACACTTCTAACAGCATTGTCCCTACTTGCTATGTTGCAGGAATGATGGTCTCCATGCCCGCTGCAATCTCCCGTTTCCCTCTCATCTCACTCAACTTCAATTCCCCAACCTCCATTCTCTCCATACCCAAGCTCCAATTTGCCTAAGTCCCCTTCATCCCTCAGTTTCCCTTTCTCCCTCAGATCTCACGGATACAGAACTGGCTCAAAGGTAGAAGACAGATGGTGGTAATGGAGGGTTGTTTTTCAGACTGGAGGTCTGTGACCAGTGGACTGCCACAAGGATCAGTGCTGGGTCCTCTACTTTGTCATTTACATAAATGATTTCAATGCGAGCATAAGAGGTACAGTTAGTAAGTTTGCTGATGACACCAAAATTGGAGGTGTAGTGGACAGCAAAGAGGGTTCCCTCAGATTACAACAGGATGTTGACCAGATGGGCCAATGGGCTGAGAAGTGGCAGATGGAGTTTAATTCAGATAAATGCAAGGTGCTGCATTTTGGGAAAGCAAATCTGAGCAGGACTTATACACTTAATGGTAAGGTCCTAGGGAGTGTTGCTGAGCATAGAGACCTTGAAGTGCAGGTTCATAGATCCTCGAAAGTGGAGTTGCAGGTAGATAGGATAGTGAAAAAGGCATTCGGTATGCTTTCCTTTAAAGGTCAGAGTATTGAGTACAGGAGTTGGGAGGTCATGTTGCGGCTATACAGGACATTGGCTAGGCCACTGTTGGAATATTGGGTCCAATTCTAGTCTCTTTCCTATCGGAAAGATGTTGTGAAACTTGAAAGGGTTCAGAAAAGATTTACAAGCATGTTGCCAGGGTTGGAGGATTTGAGCTATAGGGAGAGGCTAAACAGGCTGGGGCTGTTTTCCCTGGAGCATCAGAGGCTGAAGGGTGACCTTATAGGGGTTTACAAAATTATGAGGGGCATGGATAGGGTAGATAGACAAAGTCTTTTCCCTGCTGTCGGGGAGTCCAGAACTAGAGGGCATAGGTTTACGGTGAGAGTGGAAAGATGATAAAAGAGACCTATGGGGCAACTTTTTCACGCAGAGGGTGGTACGTATATGGAATGAGCTGCCAGAGGAAGTGTTGGGCACTGGTACAATTGCAACATTTAAGAGGCATTTGGATGGGTATATGAATAGGAAGGGTTTGGAGGGATATGGGCCAGGTCCTGGCAGGTGGGACTAGATTGGGTTTGGGATATCTGGTCGGCATGGACGGGTTGGATCGAAGGGTCTGATTCCATGCTGTACATCGCTCTACTCTCTGACTCTATGACTCTAAGTCTCACTCTTACCTTGCAAACAAATTTGGTGAAGGTATGAGACATTTGACCTTGTCATAGAAGATGGCAGACTCCATGATTGCAGCTTTTCAATATAATTCAGATAAGGCGCACAGGCATCAATACAACAGGCAAATCACAGTCAAAAGAAATTATGTGAAGAAATGATTGGTCACTCTGTTGGGTGATAGGAATGGCAAACGAATAACAGGCAAGTAAACGCTACAACTTCCTGGGGATCTACCCTACAAGTGACTCTGATCCCCAAATTCTAATGTCCCTCACCCTACAATCACCATGATCCCGGTGCTTCCTCTGTCCGAGCCCTAATCTCCTCCTTTCACACAGTACTTTGGTCCCTTCCTCCTGACCTCCATCCTTTTATGAACCCTCTTGTGGACTGTTACACTTAAATTAAGCAAAATGTTTCTCCCGATTTTATTTTGTTTCTAATTACGAGTCATGAAATAAATTTTTTTCCCACGTAAATTGATGCTGAAATAAAATTTAATGCAAACTGTGTTAACATAACTGAAAACATTCTTATAATCTTAACTGAATGAACCTGAATCCCCCTCCTTAATTGACATGGCTTGAGGATGTAATAATGTCCTGTATAAGAGAATTACCAATTTAATGACTTTCTAAAGATAATTAACATATCATGTTCCAGAATTTTGTTTGTATCTTTTCTATGTTAAGATATGCAGCCGCATTGCTTGGAAACATTCTTCCTTCCAGTGACCTTAGCATATTATTATTCCTGTACCTAAGCAAGTAAAACTTTCTACTCACTGATATTACTACTGAGTGAATCTAAATAATATTTCAAATCTATTCCACATTCTGTCAATGTGTAACCATTGTCCACAGTGTATTCGACATTTATTTTCATTTGTTCACTGACTGTGGGCATCTGTGACAAGATCAATATTTTTTGGCCATCCTATATTGCCCTGAAGCAGGTGGTGTCAAACTCTCATTTTGAACTGCTGTCATTCCCGGGAATTGGGGAGAGCTAAGCGCAACCACAATGTTGTTAGAAAGGAGTCCCAGGATTTTAACCCGGCAACCATCAAGAAGTAGCTTATAGTTCCAAGTCAGGATGGCATGTGGTTTAGTGGAGAACTGCCAAGCGATGGTACACCCATGCATCTGATGCCCATGTCATTCTAGGTGGTACAGGCCTTGGGTTTGGAAGATACAGTTGAAGTAGCTGTGGTGAGCAGCTGCACTGCATCTTGTAAATGGTACACACTGCTGTCACTTTGCGTTAGTGATGAAGAGAGTAAAAGTTGAAGGTGATGAATGGAGTGTTCACCAAATGGGCTACTTTGCCAGCAATAATGGCAAACATTTGGAGTGTTTAGATTAGATTAGATTACTTACAGTGTGGAAGCAGGCCCTTCGGCCCAACAAGTCCATACTGCCCCGCCGAAGCGCAACCCACCCATACCCCTACACGGAGGAAACCCACACAGACACGGGGAGAACGTGCAAACTCCACACAGTCAGTCGCCTGAGGCGGGAATTGAACCCGGGTCTCTGGCGCTGTGAGGCAGCAGTGCTAACCACCGTGCCACCCAAATTGGTGCTTCAATTTGGAAAGGCAAATCAAGGCAGGACTTAAATACTGAGTGGTAAGGTCCTGGGGAGTATTGTTGTTGGACCTGCATTCATCCAGGCAAGTGGGTAGGTTTCCATCAGGCTCATTGACTTGTAGATGGTGGACGGATTTTGGGGAGTCAGGAGTTGGGTTATTCACTACGGGATTCCTAGCCTCTGACCTACTCTTGTAGCCAAAGTATTTGGATGGTAGGTCCAATTCAGCTCCTGGTCAATGGTAACCCATAGGATAGTGGTTGTGGGGAATTCAACAATGGCATTGCCATTGAATGTATTAATCATTATCGTCGAATTAAATGTGACCAGTACACCCATTACTGGAGTGAACGTTTTGTGACCAGATTTCCCTCAAAGTGATCAGTATCATCTTCCAGTTCCAGATGTTGTATTTTCTTTGCAGCCTCAAATCCTGCATTTCCATGTCGGACAATATGCCATGCTAACAATTTTGCAATCACATGTAGGCCAGATCCTTTGTTGGCTCTGGGATTTACTTGCCTGTTATTCTTACTCCATACTTGGCATCTGACAGATTGGCGGAAAATGTCCACACCCTTATTTCCTTTGGCTATTGGTTGATTCTCTATCTGACTGATCTCAGAAGTCTGCAATCATTGAGTCTTCCATCTTCTGTGGCAATGCTGAATGTCTGGTTATGCTACATAGGTTGCTTTCCCAGGGATAGTTTTTTTGAATGAGTCAAGCATCTGATCCAAAAGCATGTTGTTTTCTGTGAATCTAATTTGAATTAAGATCAGGAGCCTGCCCATATGCACCACTTTAGAGTCATGAGCTGTGCAACACGGAAACAGACCCTTTGATCCAACTTGTCAATGACAACCAGATATCCCAAACTAATCTAGTCCCATTGCCAGCATCTCTCTACACCCTTCCTATTCATGTACTTATCCAGATGCCTCTTAAATGTCGTAATTGTACCAGCCTCTACCACTTCCTCTGGCAAATAATTACATTCACACACCACTTTCTGCATGGAAAAGTTCCACCTTGGGCCCCTTTTAAATCTTTCTCATCTCACTATAAATCTATGCCCTCTAAGTTCTAGCACAGTCCAACAATGTGACAGCTGAATACAAAATGCATCAAGCTGCATGAAGAGGGAGAGAATTCTTGGTGTAGCAAGAAAGCAACCTCCTATGGGAGCAATGGTGTGGAGCAAAGAAAAAAATTACATTTCATTGCATATAAGGAGAGAGAGAGAGAGAGAGGGAGGGAGAGACATTTTGGTGTATTTGTATGAAGACAAAAGATACCATTGTGTTGAGAATCAAGATTGGACGTGCAGATGAGTTGAACCAAGTATGCAATGCAAGTTATTAATAGAAAATAAATGGTGCAGGAGAGCTATGGCTGAGAAACACTGTTGCATGCAGTTTTGGAAGCTGGGATGGCATACATTGAGCTTATTATCAAATAACCATCCCACCTCGCATCATGAGAGATGCTGCTGGAAATCCATGACATTTTGAATTTCTGTGTAGAGGTGAGCTTTTGCACTCAAGGTGAGAGATTGCAAGCTGAAGATTAAACATTTTTCACAACATAACTGCACACTAAGCTCAGTAATTCACCAGACCCATCATAGGGGATTGGAATTCCATGTAACTGTCATTTGTTATTTTGGCAAAGGGTATAAAAAACATATCTCAAATTCTTTTTTAAAGGCAGTGAACAACTGGGCCTTTGAGAACATGTAGATTCTCAGATCCATGCCAAATGTTTGCTTAGTCTACAGATCTCAGCTGCATTAAAGGTACTTCAATCAACTCCGATAGTGAGGTTGAAAACTGTCCAGTCGGATTACCGTTCAGACCCCTCCTTACAAATGGGCATTGGGTGATTGTTTTACTGTTTCGTGGGATTCAAATATCACTGGCAGGGCCAGCATTTGGTGCACTCGAGAAAGTGATGCTGAGTCGCCTGTTTGAACCACTGCAATCCGTCTGATTGTAGGGAAACCTACATGATTGATTTAGGTAAATGCATGTTGGAACCGACCCAAGAAACTGTGCTGACACAAACACGCTGATGGATTTAAACTCTTGCTGTAAGAAAACTGTGTGTTAAGCTTTTGAAGGTGTTCACAATTGTTGGATAATTTATTCCCTATAACAAACAACAAAGCATAAAAGACCAAGATGGGGCTGTTAGCAAGGGAACTTCAGGTTTTTAGACGCAGCGACATTGAAGAAATTGTCATATATGCCCAGGTTGGGATGTTGTGTGGTTTGGAGAGTTTGCAGGAAGTGGTGTTCACACACAACTACTGTATTTGCCATTCTAGGTAGAAGAGGTATGAAAGTTAAAGGAGGCTTTTAAATCTTTTTTTCCCCTTGCAAACACACAGACTGTGGATTCAGCCATTTCTGTAGTTTCTAACATCTTTACAGAATGAAACTATACAAAAGACCACATAATACCTTCTAACATGAATGGAGAATGCTGCATGTTCAACTGTGTAAGCATTAAAAAGATTGTTGTATGCTACCAAATAGTTACAAGGTGTATTGGCTTGATTTACCTCAAAATAATGAAAAGCTAGAGATTTTATAACTAGAGATGGACATTTTTTTTGGCAGTTTAATATGCTGTTGAGTTTCAAATTTAGTAAACAAGCTAGAATAGTCTGCAATATAATTGTTAGTTTGAAAGGGCAACTTAATTGACAAGCAAAGAATTTGACAGTTATCTTCAGATACAGAATAAAACAGGTACCATTTCCTTATAAGTACTATCTTACAATAGCTTTTGATAATAACATAATATTTGAATTTATTTCAATGTCGTCCCTTGAAGACCAATTTCCATGCAAGGCTGGCTAGAATTGTGTCTGTCAATAAGTTACAGAGCAGCTATAAAGTTGAAGTAGTGCAGGCAGTCACAGAAGGAGAAGTAAGGAGAAAGGCAAGTACATAATGAAATCTGATCCAGAATTCAGATTTTTCACTATTTTTTTATAAACGTTATTGAGAATAAATTATCCTACAACAGTGGGCATTCTTAAAAGCTGAAATGCAGCTTCCTTACAGTAGGAGTTTAACTCTCATCACAGCTTTCTTACAAGCTCTGCATCTCTTAAGCCAGTTCCCACTTTTCTCCTACTGTTAGGTGCAAGTCTAGCTGTTTACATCAGTTCTTTTGGATGAAGAAGAAAAGAAATCATTGAATCCATTTGCCTGTTTCCTAAACAGTTTTGTTTTTCATTTTATTTGTTCAGGGTCTGTGAATCTCACTGGCAAGGTCAGCGTTTATTGCCCATCAGCAATTACCTTTCAAAAGTTGATGGTGAGCTACTGTCTTGAGCAGATGCAGTTGTTGTGATATAGATGTTTTCGAGAAAAAACTGCAGGATTTGACTGGGGGTAGACAATGAAGGAACAGTGACATAGTTTCAAGTCAAGATGATGTGTGTCTTGGATTAGCAAATATTCAAACGAGAACTTTGAAGGCCGAAGTGGAGAAGGGTTCCATGTGAACAGCAGTTGAACATGGGTCAGTCGGTCCTAAGAGATAGGCGACTGCCATTCTGAAGGAACGGGCGATGGCCTCCGTTGCCCTCAGCCGATCGAAAGGGAGTCGGGTTCAGATCCCCAAATCCGGAGTGGCGGAGATGGGCGCCTCACGCCGTCCAGTGCGGTAACGCAAACGATCCCGGAGATACTGCATTATCTAGAGTTCATGGGTTGGAAGCTGCTGTCAAAAGAGCCTCGTTGAGTTCCTGCAATGTGTCTGTGCAATGGCAGTAGCAAATGGTGGTAGTGGCAAGTCCTTTAAGGCGGAAATAACTATTTCCAGAGTTGTTTGAGGCCATGTTACACTGATTGGACTTTGGTGGGCACTGAGGGGGCTTCTTTTATTCAATAATGGGAAGTGGGCATTAATGGCTAGGGCAGCATTTATTGCCCCTCCCAAGTTGCCCCTTGAGAACGTGCTGGTGAGTTGTCTTCTTGAATCACTGCAGTCCATGTGCTGTAGGTAGGCTGTCAAAGCTGTTAAGAGGAGAGAATTTCTGGGGGTACATTATCTCCCCGTCCAACTCCATTTTAATTGATTTTCCTCCCTTTCTTCCTACCTTTCTCTATTTATTGTTGTTGCATGACCTCTGGAAGCTGAGTCTGTTAATTATTACTGTTTAGTTGGTTTAATTAGTTAATCTCTACTGAGTCAGACTAAAAGCTGATCTTTCATTCCTGACTGCCTGTCTCTCTTCCGTAGCAGTGTTTGTGTCCAGATGCCCTTTGAGAGAGAGAGAGTGTGTGATGTTTATCAACACATTTGAGGCATTTAGAGATATATATAGATACCTTGATGGCTAGAGTGCATTATCTCCCCCTCCATCACTTCTGATTTAGACCACTGTCTCCAACTTTTCATCTGTTTTCGTTGTTATTGCATTGCTCCTGGTGGACAGTGCTTGTAATTCATTAACTCATACAGTTGTAGAAACATTCGATACAAAAGCGGCCCATCAGCATATCAAGTCTGCACCAACAAACTACTCTAAATCTCCACTAGTTCCTTTTTTCAGCATTGGCCCATAGACTTAAATGTTATGGCATTTCAAGTGTTCATCCAAGTACTGATTTGTGAGATTTCCTGGCTAACTACCTTCTCAAGCAGGGCATTCCAGCTTCCCACCACCCTCTCAGTGAAAAGGTCTTTCCTCAAAACCCATCTAAATCTCTGCCCTTTCACCTTAAGATTATGCCCCATTGTTATCGACCCTTTGAGGGGGACAGGTGTTTTCTATTCACTCTTTCCATGCCTCTCATCAGCTTATACACTTCAATCAGGTCCCTCTCAGCCTTTTCTGCAGTAAACGACCCAAGCTTATCGAGCCTCTGTTCATAGCTAAACTGCTCCATTCCTGGCAACATCCTGGTGAATGTCCTCTGCAATAACTCCAGTACGATCACATCCTTCCCATAGTGTGGTGACCTGAACTGCACACAGTACTCCAACTTGGCCTAACCCAAGTTTTGTACAGCTTCAACATAACCTCCTTGCTGTCATAATCTATGCTATGACTGATGAAGGCAAATGTCTTGTAAGCTTTTTAACCTGCCTATTAACTTAACCTCCATCTTGAGGGATCTGTGGACAAGCAGACCAAGATCCCTCTGTTCCTCTGAGCTTCCTAGTGTCCTGCCTTTTACTGATTACTCTGTTTCTTGTTCCTTCTTCCAAAGTGCATCACCTCACACTTTTCAGGGTTAAATTCCATCTACCACTGATCTGCCTGCCTGACCAATAGTTCTTTAACCTAAGACCTTCTTCCTCACTGTCAATCATCAGGCCATCTGCAAACTTACTTATCATTCCCCTACATTCTCATCTATACTATTTTATATATATTAAGAGACCCTGTAGTACACCACCTGCAATGGTCTCCATCAATATCAACAACCTTCTACCACCATCCTCTGTCTCCTGTCACTAAACCAATTTTGGTTTTGCAAAGCTAGCCCAAATCCCATGTGCTTTTGCCTTTATTATCAGTCTCCCATGTGGGACTTTGTCAAAGACTTTGCTAAAAGCCATATAAACCACATCAACGATGTTGCCCTCACCTTTACATCTAGTCACATCTTCAAACAGATTGTATCAAATTTGTTAGGAATGACCTCCCTCTAACCAAGCCATGCTCACTATGCCTGAATAATTTTTGCTGTCTCCAAGTAGAGATTATTTTCTCCTTCAGAATTTTGTCGAATAGTTTCCCTACCACTGATGTCACTTGTCTGTAATTCCCTAGTTTATCCCAGCTACCTTTCTTGGAAAATGGAACCACCTTAGCTGTCATCCAGTCCTATGGCACCTCTCCTGTAGTCAGAGAAGAATTCAGTATTTGAGTCAGGGCTGCAGTATTTTCCTCCTCCTGTCCCACGGCAACCTGGAGAACAACTCCTTTGGGGATCTGGAGATTTGTGCACTTCTAAGCACGTCAAAACCTCCAAATTATTTGATTTGTCAAAAGGTAATTTGGTATGGTTTTTCAAAATATAGAGATGAGTTCTTTTGCAAACTGTTGTATTTTAAGTTGTTAACTTGGTGATTTGGTGCTCCAACAATGTGTAATAGCATCTCACAAAATATTTTAAAAAAGATTTTTGAGTTCTTTTAGTCCGAGTTGAATTGAGGAGGATGGTGAGAGGCTGTGGGTTGGTGTCCTGCTCCTGGTGGCTATCAGGCATAGAATAGTGGCCCAGGAGCTATTGGGGAAGTTTTTTATGTTGATGACAGGAAAGGGTCTGTCAATGTTGGTTATGGTGGTGCAGGCTGAGGCTTTGTAGATCTGTTTTGTTTAGGGCCTGTAGCACCTGAAGGATAATTTTGAATTGGAAAGGACACAGCAAAGATTTACAATGATGTTGCCGACACTGGAGGGTTTGCGTTATAAGTAATGGCTGGATAGGCTGGGACTTTTTTCACTGGAGCGTAGGAGGTTGAGGGGTGACCTTGTAAAGGTTTATAAAATCATGAGGGGCATGAATAGGGTGAATAGTGAAAGTCTTTTTCTCAGGGTCGGGAAGTCCAAAACTAGAGGGCGTGGGTTTAAGATTAGAGGGGAAGGATTTAAAAGGGACCTTTAAAAAGGCGAGTTGAGCCAAAGGGTCTCTTTCCATGCTGTTTGACTCAATGCCCCATTCCTTATCGCATGTTGGATCCACACACACACACACACACACACAAATAACCCTACAGCAGTGCAGGTCAGGAGTCTAGGGTAGGACTGTCTGGGAAGAAAGGACAGGTCTAGTTGGGAGGCTTTCTGAGGACTCAGTCAGTATTTTCTGAAATTTATATCTTGTGAATCAAGTGTGGAATAAATTTGGAAGTTTTACTTTCACAAAAAGAGTTGAGTTTTGCTGATCTTTGTACACACAGTGTGAAGGCGATGCAGGCAAGTCAGAAGTCCTCCTCATGGACCTGCTCCTGGGCTTGGCTATGATAGATGTCAACTGGTCCAGGCAGCAGGCCATTATGGAAGTTGAGATTTCCAACAGGCTGCCTCTCATCCATTTGTGTCCAGGTGTCCAACAGTACCCTCTAAACTGTGGGGGCTGAGGTATATTATTTTACAGACTAAACAATTCACATTGCATTCCACATCCAGTACTGGAACCTGCATGTCATGATGTCTTGTCTTTGCAAATCAATAGTGGAGTCTTGATTTGGAGCAAAGTGAGGACTGCAGATGCTGGAGATCAGAGCTGAAAATGTGTTGCTGGGAAAGCGCAGCAGGTCAGGCAGCATCCAAGGAGCAGGAGAAGGGCTCATGCCCGAAACGTCGATTCTCCTGCTCCTTGGATGCTGCCTGACCTGCTGCGCTTTTCCAGCAACACATTTTCAGCTCTTGATTTGGGGCACCTACATCAATCATCCTTCTGTTAATATGCCTGGTAAAGGTCACGATTTTATGCCTTTTGATGAAAAAGACAACTCGCTATTCAAGCAAAGGTGCTGCAAGCTGAGATCAGAATGAGATTTAAGAGTAATTTTTGAAATTGGTAACACTATAAAGCAAAACAGTAGGGAAAAAAAGTGATAAGGCCTGTATGCAAGTACTGACATGGTTTAATGTGGTGATCTATACAGTATTTGGATTAAAACACTATCAAGGTGTTGGATGAATCAATTTTTATACTTCTTTATAGTGTCCTGCATTGAGTATTAGATGTACCAGAGTGGTGGCATCAGACCTCATTGCAGAGAATTGAGAACAATACAGAGAAATTGCTGCACTGTTGGACATTAACCCAAGGAGAATGTGAAAGATCACATGGTACTGTTTTGAAGAAAGGCGGGAGAGCATTCCCTGGTGTCCTTACAAATCTTACACATTTAATCAACAACACTAAAACAAATCATGTGCTCCTTGTCATGTTGGTATCTATGGATGTTTACTATGCAAAAACGGCTAGCCTATTTGTGACATCCCGTCAGCAATTGTAGATCAAAGGTACTTTGTTCACTGTGAGGTGCTTTGGGGAGTCCTGAGGTGATGAAAGACATTGTATAAATGTAGGGTCTTTTTTTGGCTCCTCTTTGGGATATGAAATCTGTGCTTATAGGTAGCTGACCCAACCAAGGACTGATGAGATTTGCGAGTCTGTACTATTACATTCATGACTTTACCTCATTGTTTGATGAGCAACAAGTTTAGGTAAAGCTGATGAGTGAAACTAGAACTAGGGGACTTAGCCTCAAAATAAGGGGGAGCAGATTTAGGACAGTTGAGGAGGGAATTCTTCACCCAAAGGGTTGTGAATCTGTGGAATTTCCTGCCCAGTGAAACAGTTGAGACTACCTTGTTGAATGTTTTTAAGGAATTAAAGGTTATGGTGAGTGGGTGATTAAGTGGAGCTGAGTTCACAAAATGATCAGCCGTGATCTTATTGAACAGCGGAGCATGCTAGATGGTCTACTCCTGCTCCTATTTCTTATGTTCTTTTGGATGCATACTTTTTCTGTTTAGAGGTAGATTACTTTGAGCATCATTTATCCCATATTCATCCATTCAATATTTATTTATTGTAGTCCGTCTGCCCTAGGATTAGTGCTCACTACAGTGACGGAGTTGGAAGTCTAAATTTGTGGTTTCCTAGCATTTACAGTCTACGTCTTTCATGAGCACAGAGAAGTATCCATTGTTCACTTGTTTCAAGTAGTTTTTGTGGTATTGGGGCATTATTTGCTGCAACTGTGCTGTTGATCTGAGGTAGCTCCTGTTCAGAACTCTGGATGGCATCAGATAGTTACAAATATATCAGCATCCTGCGCAGGGGAGATATAACGCTGCAGTGGAAGGTGGATCATTAAATATATTCAAAGGTGATTTTGATAGATTTTTGATTGACAAGGGTGTCAAAGGTTAGGGAGGAGTGCCGGTTGGAAAATGAAGTCAAGGTTTACAAACAGATTGTCATAATCTTATTGAATTCTGGACCAGCCTGGATGGATTGAGTGCCTGATTTCTGCTCCTTACTCCTGTGATCTTATGATCCTTGATTTGATGTGTTTATCTTTAAGTGGACTTTGCATCCACTTAGTAATAAAACTGCATAATAATCTGTGAGTAGGAGAGCCGACAACGTAGTGTTTATATAAAGTAGGCTATCAGTAAATTGCAGGTTATTTACACTGAACCCACTGCAGAATTAAACTCACGCACCAGCTTTAGGCTGCTTTACTGGTCTTGCATTTACTGCTGCAAAACTTAAATCAATCACTTCGACAAAATAAGTACAGCGCACAGAGCAGTAGCCATAAATTCAATTATCATTCAATAATGCTGAGGGCGTAATAGAAAAAAAAGCACAGTTCCATTTTTTTTGTTTCTAAATGAAGCGTGAAAGAATCATAGAATCCCACCATTGTGGAAGCAGGCCATTCAGCCCATTGAGTCCACACCAACCTTCCAAAGAGCATCCCACCCTATCCCTGTAACCTTGCATTTCACATGGCTAATCCATCTCGCCTACATATCTCCAGACATGCAGGTAATTTAGCGTGGCCAGTCCACCTAAACTGCACATCTTTTGACTGCGGGAGGAAATTGAAGCAGCATGAGGAAATCCATGCAGACATGGGGAGAATGTGCAAACTCCACATTGACAGTCATCCGAGGTGTCAAACCCAGGTCCCTGGCACTATGAGGCAGCAGTGCTTACCCACTGAGCCACCATGCAATAATGACTTATTAGCTAGAAACAGGTTGGAATGCAAAATGGGCTGGCGCCTAGGGTTGGTATTACGTCAGCGGAATGTTACCCTGACATCTGGCAATGGTTCAACCAACTTCAGATAGGACTTTAGCCTTTTATGCTGGAGTTACCTGTGTTGTCATAAATCAGCTTGATGCCAAGAATGTTGGTAGAAGTATTATAGTCCCAGTATTAAGATTAATCAGCCCTTAAGAATTATTGATTTAAATAGCTCTTTATTTTTGAGTAGATTTGTGAGGTATCATAGAAGAATGTTAGTTTAATACTATTTGAAGATATAACCAATACTGAGTATTAAAAATCCAACATAAATGTGAGATGAAAATGCACAATACAGCATCTGAAATAGAAATGAGAGGTTAATATTTTAGGTGAAGACCCTTCAAAGTGACCCCATGTGACCAGCCATCTCATGGGTTTCTCAAGTCATGACAGGCTGTGTCACTCTGACATTTTCTATTTTTTGTTAGTTTTTCAAAAAATCTCTATTGTTTTGCTTATAGGTAAAATACTATAAGGTAGATCAAATGACAAGTTGAAAGTGACCTTGTGAGGAGCGCAGTGAGTGGGCTCACTACGCACACGCTATGCACCACAGCACTATGTCTCATTCATCACAAAACCGCCTGGAGGAGGCTGGCGTTTACTAAGAGCCCTCCTCACTTTAGGTACAGAATAGCAGATGAATTTGAACATTAATTCAAGTCATTGCCTCATGGAGCACGAGGCAACCTGATTGGCTATATTGTATTTCTTCCACCCCCTTCCCAAATACTAATAACATTGAGGGAATGTTGATGAGATTTCTGCTGGCAACAGTAAGGCAATGAAATCACAACCTGAACTGATGTCTCAATCTGTGTGCACATTCAGACCTGCATTCCACATCTTAGCCCCTTATCTCCCTCAATAATTTAACAGTTGAAATCTTGAGTTTTAAATGTGATAAATGAAAGCAAGCCCCTGATTTCAGTATGTCAGGCTGCATCTATACCTAGCTCTCTGTTTTCCATTCATTGCTGCTTGACCTTTACTAAGTAACGTGTCCCCAAGCACGGAGTGTTGCATTGAAATTCGAAGCAACAGTTGCTTCTTGTATCCTAGCAACCAGCTAATGGATGACTGATGATGCGGATCAAATCTGAAAACCCCTTCACAGGTGCTTTTGCTGACCACTGTATGACCATCTCCACAGGAAGCTTCAATTAACTCGTTAAAGCCCTTTTTCTTTTAAGCAATCCTAGTTTATGCATGCAGCATGTGTATTTATTAACAGTAAATAAGGACATTCATTCTGTAAAGCTTCTGCCTGCAGATAGCAGCACACTTGCTTTCAATAAAGATCCAAAGCCATCCAATCCAGTCTATCTTGATCTGCAATAACTGTAAGAACTGTAAGTCGCTTTGTAACAAGAAGAGCAAGCAGCCTTGTATTCCAATCATAAGGAGGCTGAAACCTTAAGAAGCAATATTTAAAATCTCCAGTGTTGAAACACCACAAAAAAATGAAGAGTACCTTTAAATATAATCCTTCCCTCTATTTTTCTTTTGTCTTAAGTCTAATTTGAATTTTCATTTTAAAAAGTGGTAGAGCAACAATTTGAACTTATTTGTATTTTTAATGTAGAAAAAGGCCCCATCCAGTTTAATAGGAGGGTAATTATTTTAAATGGCGATTGAATCCAAGGGATGATATCAGGAGATTAGGAATGTATGAGCACACCTTAAAGAAAAGAGACATAGAAAACCTGCAGTCATCGGAGATGGAGTACATTCAAAGAGATTTCAGAATCATAGGATCCCTATAATGTGGATACAAGACATTCGGCCCATCGAGTCCACACCAACCCTCTGAAGTACACCCAACCAGACCCAACCCCCTACCCTATCTCTGTATCCTTGCATTACCTCTGGCTAATCCACTATGGGCATTTTAGCGTGGCAAGTCCGCCCAACCTGCACATCTGTGGACTGTGGGAGAAAGCCAGAACACCTGGAGGAAATCCAAGCTGACACGGGAGAAATGCACACACTGCACACAGACAGTCACCTGACGGTGGAATCAAATCCAAGTCCCTGGCGCTGTGAGGCAGCACTGCTAGCCACTGAGCCACCATGCTGCCCTTCAAGATTGCCTTAAAACAGACTGGTTCCACTTGATATCAAAGGAGCAGATTTTTTCCAAAAATATACTTTCCATATATTTTATGGCTATTCAAAGTTGACTTTGCATAGGGTGCACGCCAAATCGGTTTCAGCCAATTAGAATGTTACTCACTACATTTACACTTGTCGGTAATGTTTACAATATTTATTACATGTCAAATATGCTTCAATGAACTATAATTGTAAAGCCTTGGCTGATGGCCTTTCACAATTGCACTTTGCTGCAGATGTCCTAAGTTTTAGTGAATCCCTCAACATATAGTTTTGGACCTTAGAGTGTGTTAGTTTGTAACACTCAGTTGTGGACAACTCTTTGTACCTTGTTCAAGCAGACCAAAGAATATTTTTCATAGATTTGAGGTCCTGCAGCTGCAGTTGGCATTTATCTTGCTAAGCACCCTATAAACAGTGCCCAGAGTACAGAATATTGTGTTACAGAGCTGCACAGATTGATTGTCAAGAAATTTAACTGCATCTCTTTCCACATCTTTGCAAAGGCACTTTACGGAAGTATGTGTGAGACGGTCTGTTCACTATCACAGGCAGCTTGAGGTCAACATTTGGAGGGATGGAGACTCCAGGCATCTTGGAAGATGTGACCATAAGATAAAGGAGCAGAAAGAGGCCATTCAGCCTATTGAATCTGTTCTACCTTTCAATGAGATTGTGACTGGTCTGTTAACCTTCAACTGCCTTATCCACATAACTCTTGATTCTGTTACTGATTAAAGATAGTCCACAACTTTGAGTATACCTAACGACCCAGCCTCAACAGCCCACTGCATAAATAATTCCCCAGATTCACAATCGTTTGAGAGAAAAATATCTTCCTCATCTCTGTCTTAAACATACAATCCTTTATTCTGAGATTTTGCCCTTTGGTCCTAGACTCTCCCACAAGGGGAAACAACCTCTTCTCATCTACCCCATGAAACTCTTAATTAATTTTGTTTTAATAAGATCTCCTCTCATTCTTCCAAACTCCAATGAATGCAAGTGCAAACCACTCAGCCTTTCATAAGAAAATCCTTCCATACCGGGAATCAACCAAGTGATCCCTGTTTGGACCTGCCTCCAGTGCTATTATAGATGGAGGCAGCCAAGTTGCTTTCTGTTCTTGTTCAAACATTCTAGAGATGAGGCATTTTACCAAATTACCTTGACAGTCTGTTCAGTGAACCATTCAACAGCATCCTCCATGTGTTTTCCCGCAAGGCCTCGAGGATGTTTTCCCGTGGGCCTGTTGGATTTGAGGTCAAAAGTGTTTTTCTGCATTAACTTTTCCACAAAGGAGAGGTGGTATGGTCTAGTCCAACCTTTTGTAGTGAAAGCGTATGATGGCTTTCAAACAGTGTGCACAGTGTTGTAAGGCTGTCTCTCAGGAACTGGAATTTCTGACTGGGTCACAGTGAAGCTACAGTAGTTGTGTCCCTACCTCTGAGCTAAGACGCTTGGGTTCAAGTCTCACCTGCTCCAGATGTGTGTGATAACTTGATCTGAAAAGGTTGATTGGAAAATATATACACAGACTTTCTAGTATTGGGCTCTAGCCTAGGAATATGTTGACAAGGTAATGATGTGCAGCTATGAAGAGAAAAAAACTAATGCTCTCAATGTTTAAATAAAATCCGCTTACCCTCCTGTGCAGCACTTCGGGACATTTTCTTATTGTTAAGCGTTGTTGTTCAGTACTCTACCACTTTCTAAAAAACAAAATCCAAAAGCAAAAGGAAAGAAAACAGAGATTTTTATCAAAGGTTTGCTATTCAAAATCATATAGCACAGAAGCAGACCCTTTGGTCCAACTAATCCAAGCAACCACGATCCCAAACTAAATTAGTCCCACCTGCCTGCGTTTAGACTGGGTTGGTGACGATTTGCCCTAGCACATTTGCTGCCACCGATTAGCCACTGCCGGTTCGCCACCAGCGTTTCTCCACTGGGGTCGTTTGACCTCTGGAGACTATTTGCCACCGGAAGTATATATATATGTACTGTTTTCCCTCCTGCCTGTTCTTTCATACTTCTCAGTCCCCTTTATTTATACAACAATATAGTACATATTGATAAAAAAAGAGGTGAAATAAATATCATTTTATTGGTTTATACATAAAAAAGGGGTTACAAACACTTGCAGTGGCGAATCGTCCTCAGCGGCCAATGGGCGGTGGCGAAGCATCCTCGGCGGTGAATGGTCCCATCCCGGTTTAGACCATATCCCTCTAAACCCTCCTACTCGCGTCCTTGTCCAAATGTCTTTTAAACATTGTATCTGTACCTACATCCACCTCTTCCTCTAGCACTTCATTCCATATACGAACCACTCTGTAAAATCATTGCCCTTCAGGTCCCTTTCAAATCTTCCTCCTTTCACGTTCAAAGTATTCCACTTAATTTTGAACTCCCCCATCTTAGGGAAAAAGTTTTTGCTATATACCTTATCTATGCTCCTCATGATTTTATAAACCTTTATAAGCTCACCCCCTACCTCATACACTCCAGGGGAAAAAAGTCCCAGCCTATCCAGCCTATTTTTTTAATTCATCCTCCATTCTCCGCAACATCATGGTAAATCATTTCTAAACCCTCTCCAGTTTAATAATATCCTTGCTATAACAGGGTGACCAGAACAGCACACATTCGGAATGATGTTTTTCGTTAGCCTAATTTAATCTCTCGCCACCATAATAGATTTTTTGCACCTGCTATTCTGAAGCATTGACAAGTACTGTGGCAAGCACAAACCCATTTTTATTATGTAAAAAACTTTAGTATTCAATATTTTACACATGTAATCTTGAAATGGAATTTCATGCTTGTTTGCAGGAATTTTGAAATTATTTCAAGTAGTCCAGATTCTCTGACACTTTCCATTCTGCACGTGTTATTTTATGATAATTGTCCATCTATTTGAGATACTTTTCTTAGAACTGAACAATTGGCTATTAGAAACTGAAAGAACTATGGGTGCTGTTAATCAAAAATAAAAACAAAAGTTGCTGGAAAAGCTCAGCAGATCTGGTAGCATCTGCGAAGATAAATCAAAGTTAATGTTTCAGGTCCAGTGACCCTTCCTCAGAACCCTCCGGTTACAAAAGGTTAACTTTGCTTTCTCTTAAATTGACTAATAGAGCCTTGTGAAGCCTGACCTGTATATAACTTAAAAAAATGAGGTCGCAAAAATAGTTTCAATTAGTTGCATGTTAGTAAAACAGGGAAGCAGTTAGTTGAGCAGCATCTCGCTGCTTGTAATGTTAGCATTCAATTGGAAATGTCAGCCTTTTCATCAATAATACAGAAATGGCATCAAGGACAAGTGAAAGCTGACGTGATTTTGTCATCACTGTGCAGCGTAGGGAGAAGAATGATTCCTTACCTGTGGGAAAGTGCTGCGTCCATTCTCTTGGAACTAGATTAGCGTCTTCACTGACATCATGCTCATAATTATCACCAACTGATCTAAATTAAACAGCATTAAAAAAGCTTCTCAAACACGGATTCAGTGCTTGTTTGAAAGTCCATTGAACACCAAATAAAGCAACACTGTAGTATTTTGTTTTCATTACACATCTCTTCTTTCAAAAAAGCTCTCTGAAAAGATTTTAAATAGGTCACCAAGGAACACAAATCCCTATGATTATGCCGAGGACATGAAACAAAGTTGGTCATTTCATTCCTTACTTTGTTTTATTGAATTTTATTTGGTGTTTATGGGAGAGTTTGGGTAAGTGTTACATCATTTACTGGAATCCTATAGCACAATACAAAAGGTTATTAATTTTAGAAATATATTCTTGTGACAGACATGCTCGTAAAAAGAAAAACAAATTTTCAGAATAAGCAGGGCAACTAAGAAAGCTAGTGTCAGTTACAGGGCATTGTACCTGCCACCAGCAATGTCCACCAGGGCAGAAATCCTGCTGCCCTCCCCACTGAGGGTAATTAATGTTTTAAAAAAGCTTATTAGGAGATTTTTGGAAGGAGAGAATGGAATGTTTAAAGGAGTGCTTTAGGGTTTTGTGAGCTAAAGGGAGGTAGCTACAAATTAGGAAATCAATCAACATTGAACTGGTATCAGCTCAGACCCATAAAAGGGCAAGTGGGGAAATTGGGTATTCAAAGCTTGGCACTGCCCAGATGGCAAGGTGAATGGGCGTTAAATAGAGTTGACTGTCCCTGGAGTCATGGGTACAGGTGGACACCTCCCCATAAAGTAGGCTGCAGTTAGCCGTGGAACATGTCTGACTGATTTTGGGATGGTAAAATTAGATTGATTAGATTGCATTACAGTGTGGAAACAGGCCCGTTGGCCCAACAAGTCCACACCGACCCGCCGAAGCGAAACCCACCCATACCCCTACATTTACCCCTTACCTAACACTACGGGCAATTTAGTATGGCCAATTCACCTGGCCCTGCACATCTTTGGACTGTGGGAGGAAACCGGAGCACCCGGAGAAAACCCACGCAGACACGGGGAGAACGTGCAAACTCCACACAGTCAGTCGCCTGAGGCGGGAATTGAACCCGGGTCTCTGGCGCTGTGAGGCAGCAGTGCTAACCACTGTGCCACCGTGCCGCCCACAAAAGATGTGGGGCAACTCCCTCCACAGGAATGGTGGGACCCTCAGTCGCAAACATATGTAGAAAAGGAACAAAACGAAGAAGGCAACTCCCCGGAGTACCTAGTGTCAGATACAGAAGTGCCTGCAAAATGATTGTGACTCTCTCAAGGCAGACGGTCAAACACATGTATGATCACTGCTGTCTCAGCACTGATCATCATACCCTGCCAGTAGCCATCAAATGCACTATGGCCTTGAGCAACTTCATTTCTGGCTCATTTCAAGATTTAGCTGTGGCTGTTGGTGGCATGTTGCCAGCACCTGCACGTCACTGATGCCAGTGCCAGACAGTACATTCATCACACAACAATTGCAGCTTTGCAGTGATGATGGGCATTGGGTTTTGCCACCGTCACTGGATTGATTATACTGCGCCCACATGACCATCAAAGCACCAGAGATTGCTTATTTACATTCACCTGGAGGAAGGGAAACCGCTCAGTGACCACAACTGGAGCTTCATCTTGCGAGGAATTCTGTAGTGAGTAACTCACCTCCGTCTCCTCAATCTCTGCCCACCATCTATAAGGTCCATGTATGATAGAATTCTCTCTACTTGTCTGGATAATGCAGCCTGCTTGATTAACACCTCATTAAGCACCTTCACCATAATTGCAGAGGGCAGCTAAAAATCACTTAGTCTCTTCCAACAGTGCAGTCCAAACGTAGCATCTTTACCACTTGAAAGGCCAAGGATAAAGATGCATAGGTACACCACCATCTGCAGGTTTCCCGCCAAACCACCGATCATCCTGACTTGGAAATGTATCACTCTTCCTTCAATGTTGCTGCGTCAAAATCCTGAAGCTCCCTCCTTAACAGCATTGTGGGTCTACTTCAAACAAATAGACTGCAGCGATTTAAGAAGGCAGCTCACAACCACCTTCAGAAGGGCAAATAAGATGGGGTAATAAATGCTGATCCAACCAGCACCACCTACATCCCATAATTGAATAAAAAAGGCATAAAAAGTATTCAGGAAAGCGGGAATACTGATTTGAAGTTACAATCAATTCTGCCATGATCAATTGCACGTTCAAAGGGCTGAATGACCTACTTCTGCTCCTTGTTCATATGTAATTGTTAATTGACAATTAATGCTGACTTATATAGTGGCATCTTCATCCCATGAACAGGTTTTCAAAAACAAAATTCACTTGCTTTCCTGGCAATCTTACTGACTGTTCTCCAACTGTGACCTTCACAGCATACTTATCCATCAGGCAACCAGCTGCTGTTTGTTTTTAACCCCTTTTTATATATCCCAGGAAGTGTGAAACACTGCCATGTCAGCAGGAGGGTTGCTATGAAGAGAATGCATTGTCCCTTCCTTTTAATTTTTCTGTTTGAAATTTTACTGAATCTCTACAGATGTGGCATTCCATGGCATCACAGCAAACTCTGTCAGTCACTGAATTTACATCTGCAAACATCTTTTGGCTGTAGCAGTCCTCTTTCAAAAAATCCATTTGATTTAAATGCATGTCCATAACTGCTTCAAGGTTCTGATCTGTTGTCATGACACCTCTAATACCCTGTTGCAAGGACCTCCGTCGCTGAGGTCTTTGTACTCTTTGCTAGCATGGCTGTTCTTCAAGCTCTGGAACTTGAGGATGATAAGGCCCCGGAAGGAGGTGACAGAGGAAAAGCAGGAGACTGCGGGGTGAGATGACGGTGAACAAAGGTATTCCTGCAGCATGATACTGTGACCACCTCCTGTAAGAGATCTACCTCCCCTCCTTCGGTATTCTCTAACATTATGGAATACATTGCCTTGGAAATGTGGAAGTAGGGTCGATTGAGGCATTCAAGAGGACATTGGATAATTATTTGGAAAGAAATGGTGTGCAGGGACATGGAGTAAAGGCAGGAGATCAGCACTTGGTAATAGAACCAGTGCAGCCTCTATGGGCCTATTCACCTTCTCCTGTGCCATAACAATTTTGTGATTCTGTGATTTGTCCAAGCTGACATTGATGAAGAGAGGGACAGTCCTTCTGGGTGCCAGACTGCCAGCTTTCTTGGAACATTTAATTCCCTCTAGCTCTGAGGAAAGTGTTGTATAATAGCTTTTTTCCTGAAGGATAGGTAACAGCCTCTGTAATGGCTTCTCTGCAGTGACTAAATAAGTTCCACACTTCATCTTACCCATCTTAATTCCCATCCCATGACTTTAAGTGGACAGTAAATCTATTTCTTTATTGATTAAGGCTTTCCACCATGAAAATCTGAAATGTAATGGTTTCCCCTTCTTACAAGATGTGAGTTTCTCGCCTCAGTTCCTGTTTCTCACCTCTATGGTGAAAATTCAATCCTATGGATCCAGTCGGACATCAGACAAAGACATTGTGGTTTATGTTATTTTTATCACCTCACTCTCGCATGTCAAGCAGTTCCAGTAGGGGCAAGTGTTATGCCTTACTAATTGAAGATGTCATGACTAATAGAGTCGTAGAGATGTAGGGCATGGAACCAGACCCTTCTCGTCCATGTCAACCAGATATCTAGTCCAGCACTTGGCCCGTATCCCACTAAAGTCTTTCTATTTATATACCCATTCAGATGCCTTTTAAATGTTGTAAATGTAACAACCTCCACCACTTGCAATGGCAGCTTATTCCATACATACACTACCCTCTGCATGAAAAAGTTGCCGCTCAGGTGCCTTTTATATCTTTCCCCTCTCACCGTAAACCTTTGCCCTCTATTTCTGGACTCCTCCATCCTGGGGTAAAAAACCTTGTCTATGCCCCTCATGATTTTATAAACCTCGATAAGGTTACGCCTCTGCCTCCAATGCTCCAGGGAAAACAGTCCCAGCCTGTTCAGCCTCTCCGTATAGTTCAAATCCTCCAACCCTGGCAACATCCTTGTAAATCTTTTCTGAACCCTTTCAAGTTTCACAACAACCTTCCTATAGGAGGGAGACCAGAATTGTGCACAATATTCTAAAAGTGGCCTAACCAATGTCCTGTACAGCTGCAACATGACCTCCCAACTCCTATATGCAATGCTGTGACCCATAAAGGAAATCGTACCAACACCTTCTTCACTCTTCTATCTACCTGCAACTCCACTGTAAAGAAAGTATGAACCTACATTCCACTCCTACACTCCAACTCTTTGTTCAACAACACTCCTCAGGACTTTACAATTAAGTGTATAAGTCCTCCCTTGCTTTGTCTTTCCAAAATGCAGTCCTCATATTAATCTAAATTAAACTCCATCTCCTACTTCTCGTCCATTGGCCCATCTGCTCAAGATCCCGTTGTACTCTGACATAACATTCTTCGCTGTCCACTACACCACCAATTCTTGAATATTCCGATATTTGAGAGATTTCTCCTACAGTGAAAAAGATGTTGGTAGTGGAAGGTAGCTAGGAGATGTGAGTTGGGATCCCAAACTTGAGCATTCAAATTTAGAATTTTCAGAAGTGGCTCACTGCCCTCTGGAGAGATATAACAACCCATTTTAGTACACCAACTGAAAGTTAGCTCGGAACTTTGAAGATGTTTGCAGACCTGACCATTATATATTGCCAAATGAGGATTCTTTGATTGAAGTTACTTGCTGTGCACTGAGAAATTACAACACAAAATATAAGAGTTACCTCTTGCTGCTATAGGTTAGCAGGATGGATTGAAATTTCTTGTAAGAAATTTGAATGACCTGGAATGTTACATAACTACCAAAACGGGAACTAGCTGATACACAAACTCTTGCTTAAATTAGTCATGGGCTAACTAGCAGTTCACTTGTTTGTAGGTTGTATATGACTCCTTGCATATAGATGATATTGGCATTCATTAATGTCTGGTATATTTCATCTTTTCCTCCTTGCCAAATTCTGAGGTGTCCAAAGTATATAGAAGTTAAATGTGGAAGCTGGTCATTTGGATCAAGGAGTCCACTTTAGCAACTGAGCTTCACTTGAGCAAATATTTTCAATAGTCCTTTTTCTTCATGCACCTTGAATGTAGCCATTCAACTACCTGACTCAATCTGTCTCTGTCCCACACTATCATACAAACATATGAATTAGGAGCAGAAGTGGGTCATTCAGCTGTTCTGATTTGTGGGGTCTTGGCTGATTTGTTTGTGCTTTGAATTCCACATTCCCCCACACTCCCAATAATCTTAGATTCTAGTTAGGCAAAGCAACCTGCCTCTGCCTTAAAATTATTCAATGACTCTGCCCCCGCCACCTTCTCAAGCAGAGAATTACGAAATTGTATGACACCCCCCAACCCCCCCCCCCCCCCACCGAGTGATTATTTTTGTCTTTACTCAACTCTATCCTGAAAGGGCAGCCCCTAATTTTAAAACTGCTCCCTCATTCTGGATTCACCCATACGTAGAAACATTTACCCAGTCATAATTTTAAATGCCTCTAGTATATCACCCTCTAATGAAAAAGGCTAAATCTTTCAGGTTTATTATCTGAACTGAGTTCCTCTATTATCAGTCACTATGCGTGTTCTTGGTCAAGTGTCCCAGTTTCTGACCATGACGGTACAAAACTAATCTTAAATTTATATCGCTGTTGCTTTCACTCTTCACTTTGAAACAAATCAGCATTTCATACCCCCATCCCCCCGTACTTGACTGATGATTGGTAACAGATGGAATAACCTGTACAACTACAATAGCCACTTCCAGTTTTTTAACCAGAGAATCAATGGTTTCATTGTGGGTGTGCGTGAAATATCACTGGCAAAAGGGAGAATTAATTAATTTGACCTGAAGTCCAACATCTACCTCCGGATGTGTTCTTATGAGCATCTTTTAACAATAAGATGTGCCAAAATATTTTGAAGCAAATTAAGTATCTTTTTGTGTTTGTGATTTACCATTTTACTGTTGGAATGTCACCAGTCTATTTGCATGCAGCAAGCTCTCAGCAAGCAGCGTGACCATGTTAATCATTTGATTGAGGGTAAATATTGACTCGGGAATTCCTCCCCTGATCTTAGCAAGAATGCCATGGGATCTTTTATGCTTACCTAACAGAACAGATGGGACTTGGTTTAAAATCTTATTCAAAGGCAGCACCTTCAACATGCAGCAATCCATCCTCACTGAAGCGTCAGCCTTGCTTTTCTAGTAAATGGCCACTATACTTAACTGCTTTCATTGTTTGTCTATACTCTAGGTTTTTAACTAAGACAAAAGTGAATGATGGTATCTGCCTTAATTAGTTACTTGTCTTTCTAGCCTAATTCATTAATGCTAACCAGACAAAATCTCCTGCACCTCGGATCCTGGATCACCTTTGCTTTGCTTTGCTATTTATTACATTAAAATTGGTTTCAAATTTTCATCCTATATTTTCCTCCCATTTGCATTTGTGGGGTTCTATGGATGAGTAAACAAGGAAGGAATTGTTCTGAAAACAGAATAAAGTCAGAGCATTCAGAAAAGGGTAAGATGAGAGAGAATATGAAGTAGTTGCTGGTTGGTTTTTAGTAGGTGTGCATGCCTACGAAGTGTTGATACGTAATTACAACAAGGACGCACAGAAGTACTAGTTGGAATAGGTTGAGTGGCTGAAATCAATGTTTTTGGCTTGATGCCAAAGGTTAAATGTACTCTAAACTTTTAAGAATACTCTGCAGTGAAGAGCAATAGTTGTGATTATTTCATATTTGTGAGGTCTGCACCGCTTTACCACAAGCCAAACCATGGACGCTCTCAATAAACTTAGGGCCTGAGTTCAGAATACACACCCACGATTGCTTCCACCAGAACTGTTCAGTTGTCATCATTATTTGCAGATCTTACTGAATTAGGAGTCAAACAGTCAGCAGTGGTAACTACAATGTTTTGAAACAAAACCGAGGTTGAAACTTTATTGCTGGAACAGCACAGCAGGTCAGGCAGCATCCAGGGAACAGGAGATTCGACGTTTCGGGCACAGGCCCTTCTTCAGGCCCTTCTTCGGCCTGTGCCCGAAACGTCGAATCTCCTGTTCCCTGGATGCTGCCTGACCTGCTGTGCTGTTCCAGCAATAAAGTTTCAACTTTGATCTCCAGCATCTGCAGACCTCACTTTCTCCTTTGAAACAAAACCGCACATCTCTGCATTTCCTTTCTGTGCAGATTGAAGGAAATGATGCAGTCATTGAATAATTCACTCCCGGTGCAGTGCCTCACATCATCATAGATGTCGACTACAACTTCTACAGAGCATTTACTTTGTGCTTCCAAAACACATTCTGTTATAATGTGGTCAAGACTTAACCTCTTGAAAAGTTTTGTTTATTTTATTTTGGTACCAGTAAGTCATGTGCTTATGCAAATGAGATTCCTAAAACTTGTATGGTTTATTCTTGTTCCCAAAACTCAGTTACTTGTTTATAACTTCAGCAAGTTCTGTTCACTTCTCATAGTCCCTTGAGATCCAGGATGACTTGTTCCACTCCAATCCGATGGTGTCTGAGATGGCTGATAAATACAAGGCATGTTCTGAGACTCCATCACAGGGGAGGCAGGTGGTGATAGAAGGGTTGTTGGGAGGTTTCTGTTCTCTAACACCTCAACTACACCTCTGCACATTGCTGACAAAGTCTCTCGATATGTTTGATGTCTTCAGTTCAATCAGGCACAAAGCATGATCTCCCATGAATTGGCGGTATGGTTGACCACTTCAAACATGCTTTAACAGCATTTCAAAAGCACTACTGCTTACAGAGTTTGGAGCAGAGCAGTTGGTTCGGGAGTCTGGTATCGGGTAGACAAACTGCAGGTTCACAGATCAGCAGCCCTGTGCAGGATGACTATCTGTTCTGGATCTCCGGGTGTTTGAAGTTTGCTTTTGTCACTAGGTTATCTGCTGTGTCATTTCTCTGCAGATGCAGGATGGACTTTTGCATACACAGTGCACACTCCTCTGGGTATGTAACACCCCTCCTGCCACCCAGCCACAGGCTCTCAGGATCAGTAGTGCCAATCCAACCATTATCCCATCCGTGCTCGACTGCTGTCATTTATTTCCAGGAAGCTGGTCATCTCCCCACTGCACTCACCATTCCTCCCCGCTGCGTCCCCGGTCACCTCCCCGCTG
>NC_057734.1:45703609-45749206 GCF_004010195.1 Chiloscyllium plagiosum
GGAGGGAATCCTGAGGGACAGGATGTACATGTATTTGGAAAGGCAAGGACTGATTCGGGATAGTCAACATGGCTTTGTGCGTGGGAAATCATGTCTCACAAACTTGATTGAGTTTTTTGAAGAAGTAACAAAGAGGATTGATGAGGGCAGAGCGGTAGATGTGATCTATATGAACTTCAGTAATGTGTTCGACAGGGTTCCCCATGGGAGACTGGTTAGCAAGGTTAGATCTCACGGGATACAGGGAGAACTAGGCATTTGGATACAGAACTGGCTCAAAGGTAGAAGACAGAGGGTGGTGGTGGAGGGTTGCTTTTCAGACTGGAGGCCTGTGAGCAGTGGAGTGCCATAAGGATCATTGGGTCCACTCCTTTTTGTGATTTATATAAATGATTTGGACGTGAGCATAAGAGGTATAGTTAGTAAGTTTGCTGATCACACCAAAATTGGAGGTGTAGTGGACAGCAAAGAAGATTACCTCAGATTACAACAGGATCTTGATCAGATGGGCCAATGGGCTGAGAAGCGGCAGATGGAGTTTAATTCAGATAAATGTGAGGTGGTTCATTTTGGGAAAGCAAACCTTAGCAGGACGTATATACTTATGGTAAGGTCCTCGGGAGTGTTGCTGAACAAAGAGATCTTGAAGTGCAGGTTCATAGCTCCTTGAAAGTGGAGTCGCAGGTAGATAGGATAGTGAAGAAGGTGTTTGGTATGCTTTCCTTTATTGGTCAGACCATTGAGTACAGGAGTTGGGAGGTCATGTTGCGGCTATTCAGGACATTGGTTAGGCCACTGTTGGAATACTGCGTGCAGTTCTGGTCTCCTTCCTATCGGAAAGATGTTGTGAAACTTGAAAGGGTTCAGAAAAGGTTTTCAAGCATGTTGCCAGGATTGGAGGATTTGAGCTATAGGGAGAGGCTGAACAAGCTGGGGCTGTTTTCCCTGGAGTGTTGGAGGCTCAGGGGTGACCTTGCAGAGGTTTATAAATTTATGAGGGGCATGGATAGGATAAATAGACAAAGTCTTTTCTGTGGGGTGGGGGAGTTCAGAACTAGAGGGCATAGGTTTAGGGTGAGAGGGGAAAGATATATAAGAGACCTAAGGGGCAACTTTTTCCACACTGAGAGTGGTACATATCTGGAATGAGCTGCCAGAGGATGCTGGTACAATTGCAACATTTAAGAGGCATTTGGATGGGTATATGAATAGGAAAGGTTTGGAGGGATATGGGCCAGGTGCTGGCAGGTGGGACTAGGTTGGGTTGGGATATCTGGTCGTCAAGGATGGGTTAGACCAAAGGGCCTGTCTCTGTGCTGTACATCTCTATGAATCTATGTATCTAGGTAAGTTTGCTTCTATTCAGGCATGTATATCTATTTTAGTGGGTTTCGGTATCGTGTAAGTATTTTTTAATGTGGCAATGTTCAGATGGGTGCAAGTATGATCAAAACCTCTGTGTGCATTGTGAAAACAGACAATGCATGAAAAATATGTGCAGATTAGGGAGAACTAGCCACTTGGATGTAGAACTGGCTTGTAGGTGGAAGTCAGAGTGATGGTGGAGGGTTGCTTTTCAGACTGGAGGCTTATGACCAGCAGTGTGCCACAAGGCTCAGTGCTGGGTCTCTAACTTTTCATCATTTATATAAGTGACTTGGGTGTGAATGTCGGAGTATGGTTAGTAAATTTACAGATGACACCAAAATTGGTAGTGTAGTGGACAACGAAGAAGGTTACCTCAGAGTACAGTGGAACTTTGATCAGATGGGCTAAGGAGTGGCAGATGGAGGTTAACTTAGATAAATGTGAGGTGCTGTATTTTGGAAAGACAAATCAGAGCAGGACTTGTACACTTAATGGTATGGTCCTGCGGAGTGTTGCTGAACAAAGAGACCTTGGAGTGCAGGTTCATAGTTCCTTGAAAGTGGAGTCCCTGGTAGACAGGATAGTGAAGAAGGCATTTGGTATGCTTTCCTTTATTGGTCAGAGTATTGAGTACAGGAGATTTGGAGTTGGGAGGTCATTTTCCAGCTATACAAGACATCAGTTAGGCCACTTTTGGAAAACTACAATTCTGCTTCGGACGTCTCCCTGCTATAGAAAGGATGTTGTGAAACTTGAAGGTGTTCAAAAAAGATTAACAACATGCTGCCATGGTTGGAGGGTTTGAGCTATAGGGAGAGGCTGAATTGGTGGAGTCTGTTTTCCTTGGAGCATCAGAGGCTGAGGTGTGAACGTATAAAGGCTTATAAAATCATGAGGGGCATGGATAGGGTGAATGGCCAATACCTTCTTCCCCAGGTTTGTGGGAGTCCAAAACTGGAGGGCATAGGTTTAAGGTGAAAGGGGAAAGATTTCAAAGGCACCTATGGGACAACTTTTTCACGCAGAGGGTGGTGTATATATAGAATGAGCTGACAGAGGAAGTGGTGGAGGCTGGTACAATTACAACATTTCAAAGGCATCTGGATGGGTATATAATTAGGAAAGATTTAGAAAGATATGAGCCAATGCTGGCAAAAGGGGCTAGATTTATTTTAGGATACCTGGTCGGCATGGACGAATTGGACCGAACGGTCTGTGATTCTATTTGACAAAACGTCTGTACAGAAGGAAACAAAGTTAACATTTCAGTTCTGTGACTTTTCATCAGGTCTGGCAAAGGTTAGAGATCCAATAGGCTTTGAGCAAGGGATGGTTGGAATAAGGACAAAAGCAAGGTCTTTGACAAGATAGAAGACAGTCGACCAAATGGCAGTCCCCCAGGGTCAAAAGGAATGGAGATTGGACAGGAGAAGAAATGACATTGTAATTGGAGGAGAAAAACAAACCAAGTGGACACAACAGTTTATGACCTGAACTTGGTGACGACCCTTGAAGGCTGTAAAGTTCCTAATTGAATGATGAGGTGCTGTTCCTAAAGTTTGCATTGGGCGTCAGTAGGAGTGCAGAAGCCCGAGGACAGAAGTATCAGCATTACCTTTCCTTATTTCTGATTTCGGTTGCTAAAACCAGCTTGATTATAAAAGTAATGGACA
This sequence comes from Chiloscyllium plagiosum, assembly GCF_004010195.1. Lineage (NCBI taxonomy): Eukaryota > Metazoa > Chordata > Chondrichthyes > Orectolobiformes > Hemiscylliidae > Chiloscyllium > Chiloscyllium plagiosum. The sequence continues at coordinate 45,706,651 of NC_057734.1, forward strand.
GTTTGATGTTTGTCAGACCTGACTATTCTACTCAGTAGCATTGCCCTTGTTATTAGTCTAGCTGTGAGGTCACTTTATGGGTGTTTATCCTGAGTATTCTTATCAAATTGGAATCCTTGAAACAAAGCCAGGTCCCTGCAAAAGTCATACTAGAATAATTCAAAATAGCACAGCCATGACATTTACTAACAGATTGGCGGTCTCTAAATTTCATTTTCAGAATATTACTGTTATTTCCCACTATCTTTGAAACCTGTGATTAGATCTGAGGTTTTGGCATGGAACTGCAGGCCTGCAGTTATGTTAACTTCCCTGCATTTAATTTTTAAAAATTTCTCTTTATCTTTGCATGCCCTCCATATTATCTACATTCACCATGGTTGGCTTGCTAATCCATTTTAATCATTCCTTTGTTCACTGTTGAAATAATTTGCTTTTCAAAATGGCATGTTTTAAATTAGGAAACTAAAGTGTAGGGCAGATTCACCCTCCAAATGTTTGTATCTTTTCATATTCACCACAACCAACCCAATTGGGGATTTATAAACCTCTTTATTGTACACTTGTATCTTATTATCACATGCCACTATTGTTATAGAAAAGAATATTGTCCTATTTATTATTAGTAAACTGCAAAGTACACTATTAATAAACGTAAGTAAAAGTCACATCAGCTCATATACAGACCAATGCCTACTTTCTCACAAACTCTGAACACCTACCTTTAGTGACAGCAACTACAATGTATTCTCTAAATGTATACCAACATTTATCAAACAGAGTTTTAAATACTGTACTAGGCAGTTACAAACCATGAACATCAAAGTTTACTTTAAACCGCAATCAGAATGGTAACTGAGAAGATGTTCATGATGAGCAGTTTTGCACCCTATTAACTCTTCAGTGATGGGATTAATTCATGGGGTTACATATGCTGTTAATTTATTTTATAATTAACTGCATTGTTAATTGCTACAAGCTTGCAAGTGTTTAATCTGTCTGCACTTCTTTGGCAAATTTCATATCTAGGAAAATAGCATAATTTTAAGGATACATTTACAAGACCCCTGTTGAAAATGCAGGAATTTTTAGGTAAATTGCTGGACAATTTGTGCTATTGTATTGTTAGTCTTACCAAATCTGGTAATCACAACAGCTTGCTCTGAGCCTTACCAGTGAATTTATTGGTTCTTAGAAAACTGTTGAGTTTGCAATATGCCCATCTCAGGCATTTTGGAGCTGGAAATTCATATCATAGAGGATCCCACTGATGCATGGTTTTAGAATCCAGTGGAGATGTGTGCTCTTGCTCCAGAATTCTTTCAAGACCTCTTCTTAAATGATTTTTTATTTGTTTTGATAATGTCATGTCAATGTTGCTATCTGTTAATGCTGGAAGATGATACTTTTCAATATCTAAACTATTTTGACACTCAGAAGATGGTTCAGTCAAATGCAACCTATAGAAAATCTCATTCTGCAATATAATAATTGTGTATTTTGAGATGTGGTGTGAGGTTAGTATGAACATGAGATCACATGAAATTGAATCTGGAGTAGGCTTTTAGGCCTTACAAGCCTGCTGCACCATTCAGTCTGATCATGGATGATCATCAATTTCAATTTCACATCATTTCCACAGTTTTCAATTCAATTAGAAACCAAAAAAAATTATTGATCTTTATCTTGAATGTGCTCAATGAATAGGTATTGACAGCCTTCAGTGGTAGAGAATTTCAAAGATTTACAATATTTTTAGTGATCAAATCTCTTCATAATCCTAAATGGCTGGTCCCTTATTCTGAGACAATGTGTCCTAATTCTAGATGCCCCAGCCAGAGGCAACATCATTCTGGCAACCATCCTATTAAGCCTTTGAGAATTTTACCTGGTCAATGTGATCATCACTCATTCTTCCAAGTTCTATGGAATATAGTCCTTGACTACTCAACCGATCCTCACAGTACAATTTCCTTATCACAGGAATCAGTCTAGGGAAACATTATTGCATTCCTTACAAAGCTAAATAATCCTTTCTGTGACAGGGATGCCAAATCAAACATTATTTCATAGATTCATAGAATAGAATCAGTGTGGAAACAGGCCATTTGGCCCGACAAGTCCACACTGACCCTCGATAGAGTAACCCACCCTGACCCATTCTCATACCCTATTACTCTACATTTACCCCTGACTAACGTACCTAACCTACACATACCTGAACACCATGGGCAAGTTAGCACGGCCAATTCACCTAACCAGCACATTTTTGGATTGTGGGAGGAAACCGGAACAACCGGGGGAAACCCACGCAGACACAGGGAGAATGTGCAAAGTCCACACAGTCAGTCGTCCGAGGCTGGAATCGAACCCGGGTCCCTGGTGCTGTGAGGCAGCAGTGCTAACGACTGAGCCACTGTGTCACCCATTAAACAGATTCGGCCTGTAAAATTGTGGTAAAATGTCTTCACTTATGTCTTGTCTTGAACAAGCAAATAAAACTCAGATCCCTTTATAATATAGACCACCATATAACTTACTGTCCAAGCTGCTGTGCCTAAATATTAATGTTCTGTGATTTGTGTACAGAAACACGTTTGTGTACCGGTTCTTCCCAGTCTCAACTGTTTTTGATACTTTTTGTTCTAAAGTGAATAATTTCACACTTCCATGCATTATATTTCATTTACCATGTTTTTGAGCACTCACTCAATTTCTACATAGCCCTGTGCAGACACTTTGCACACTCACCACAGATTACCACTGTATCCTGTTAGCAAAAACTTAGGTACTTTGGGATACTTTGCATTCAGTCCTCTCAGCTAAACAATTGCCATAAGTTAAAGTAGCAGCCTTGGGAGAGAAAGCATGCTTTTCATCATGTTTTCAGATGTTTTCCTCCTCGAAGATTTTCTTGCATATCGATTTTTTGTAGACTAATTGATGGAGATTAATTGCTATGATTTGTCAACAGTTCAATTATCCTTATGTCATGGAACCACCAGGATGACAGAAGGTGATATAAATGGGCCATGGTGTTTTTTTAAAGCATTCCTGATGAAGGGCTCAGGCCCAAAATATCAACTTTCCTGCTCCTCAGATGCTGCCTGACCTGCTGTGCTTTTCCAGCACCACACTCTTGACCCAGTAGAATCATAGAACAATTCTAACACAGGAGTAGTCTAGTCAACTAATTGAGTCAATTCTGGACTTCTGCAAGAGTAATTCAGTCGGCCCCACTGTCCCCTCTTTGCCCCACAATAGGTCTGCCATCAGCATTCTGTCAGGCAGCATATTCCACAAGAGCACATGAAATAAGAGCTGGATTAGACAATACAGGCCATTGAATCTTTCCAGTAAGTTTGTTGAAAAAGGATTTCTGTTGATCTGTTCTAATTATTCTGTGCTTTTCTCAGTCCATTTATAAGTCTTCTTTAATAATAGATGCCAGCATTTCACCAATGACTAATGTCAATCTAATTTCCTTATAGTCCCTGGTTTTCTCTGTCCCTTCTTTCCTGAAAAGAGGTGTTACATTTGTCCGCCTCCAACCTAGTGACCTTTCCTGAATCTAAGAAATTTTGGAATACACCAGCGAAGGTATCTACTGTTCTTTTAAGAGCTCTAGGATGTGTGTCAGCAGGACCCAGGGATTTAATAGATTTTAGTTCCATAAGTTTATCCAATACTTTTTTCAATTCATATTAATTATCTCAAATTCGTCACTCTTTTCCCCTCTTAGGTTGCGTTCAATTTCTGGTATGCAAATTGTATCTTCTACTGTGAACAATGCCACATAATGTCCCTACTGATAATTTCTACAATCTCCACTTCTATTAAGGAACTAACATTTACTTTAGTTATTCTGTTCCTTTTTATCCACTTGCAAACACTCTTAAAATTTGTTTTTATAATCCTGATTAGTTTACTCTCCTGTTTTTTTTGTCCCCCATTTGGTGGACCTATTGTTTCTAAAACAGTCTCAATCCTCAGACTTGGTGTTGTACTTTGCAATACTATAAGCTATTTGTTTTAATTTGATACAATCCTTAACTTCCTGAATGAGCCATCTGGCTGAATCTATCTTAGTGTATGTTTGTTTTGTAATGGACTAAAATTTTGTTGACTTTTGAATTGTTATGGACTAATTGTAGTAATTAATCTCTATAAATTATTGTACAAAAGATCTAGACAGAATTAATACCATTCATGGGCAAAATTTGACATTATGTGGCCCCATTATAGCCTCAGTGTGCAGTGAAATACAACTGACAGATTGTCAAGTCTGACAGTCTTCCGGCTAATTGCCAACATTTATTTGGTGAACTGACACCATGATTTATCAGAAAAATTCATTCTCAGAATCATTCTAATGTATAAGAGTGAAATTACAGTTTCTAGTATTTAAATACTGCAGCAGCCACTAGAATTAGAAGGTTTTGGTAGGCACCACCTCTTTGGCATCGATGGAAAGCATTTACAAGTGTGACATTGATGATGTTCTTACAACAGCCATTAAGCTAGTATTTTTCAGCCATGTATTCGAAAACAAAACAGTACATTTAAAAGTGCATCATCGCATTAAGCATCTAATTAGTGGTTACTCTTATGCTTTGACTTCTTAACTTGATTATAATCATTACTTGGAAGAAACAATGATATATGTCACTTTAGAACATTTCTGACATTCCTTATCCACTTCCATGTTTGGGAGAGCATCAGTATAGACTTGTGAGACTGAAGCATTCCACTTTCCCTTGCAATAATTCCCAAAGTCAGCAAAGATATTTCTTATGCTCATTGTGCACAATGTGAACTGCTTGTTATTGAAAGCCCCAATGATAAACATGGTGATATCAAAGGCAAGATGCTGTAAATTGAAATAAAAACTAAATATATTAGAAAAGCTCAGCAGCATCATTGGAGGGAGAAGCAGAATTCATGTTTCAAATTTATGCACTTGCATCAGAACTTTCTACCAATATGTTTCTCCCTGTCTTCCTTCAGGTGGAGAGTCATACTGGGGAAAACCTTTCAAGGATGAGTTCAAACACAACCTCTCGCATTCAGGGCGAGGTATCCTCAGCATGGCCAACTCGGGACCCAACACCAACAAGTCGCAGTTGTAAGTAATTTTCCAATGGCTTCTATTTACTCCAGTCCTTCAAGTCAGAAGATCATTGCAAAGTATTTTGTTGGAAAAACATTAAAAGCTCAAAAATATACAGATACTATTTCTTAATCGATTAGGCATGCATTGTGCAAAACCATAATTTTATGTTTAAGTAGAACTGTTCTACCTTTTATGTATACAGGATTAAGTAAGGAACTACATTGTAAGGCTGTAGGAAATCTGATTCTCATTTATCACGTGGCAATTCCTTTACCCACACCCAAAATAAAATCTTTAGAAACCTTGATACATAACCATAGAATAATACACAGCAATAAAGCTTGTTTCACTAAATGGATAGGATTATTAGGAAATGTAATGAAAGAAGTGAGTTCAGTGTTGGGCTCCACATCTCTCTCAAAACAACCAAATTGGAAGCCATTATAATGTCATTAAGTTTCGCAGGATCAGATCCAAATGTTTAGCATCTTCATTCAAAATGCAGAGGTGTCTTCTCTGCCACAAATTGTCTAATCACAAATATAATTCGCTATAGGAGAGCAGATTTGTTTTGAAGCCTATAGCACCATAAATGGAAGCCGCTTTAAGTATCAATATGTAATGGCCAGAAAACGTTTGTTTAGTAAAGTAAAAGTAAAGCCTATTCAACTTTAACTACAGAAAATGTAGTTTCTGACTTAAAAATGTTAAATATTCCTTGTTAGGATCTTCTAAACCTAGACATTTTTATGGTTGTAATTTTAAAACTTAATTGGTTCCTACCTGGTGCACACAAACAGTTAGTATTTTTCATTTTTTTAACAGTTTCAATCAATTTTCAGCTTAAAGCAGTACTGAGAAAGTTGAACAAGGTGTTTTCACAAAATGGTGACTGTGGTTGAAGAGTTCTTTTCTTTTAACCCTTTTGTCTTCTCAGCTTCATTACATTCCGCTCATGTGTCTATCTGGACAAGAAGCACACAGTGTTTGGAAGGTAAGAGGTACTGCAAATACACAGCTGGTCAGTCAACATCTGTGAAGAGAACCACAGGTTAATATATACTGGATGTATGCACTTGTCAGTAAACCTTTACAAACTGGGTATTTCTCACTTTTTGAGGACAAGGAAGACCTAGGTAGTTCTCTTTTACAGTGTTTCCTTTCTTCTTTCCCCATCTTGAACCCAATGTTTGCTGTTTCTTTCCTACCACAGGAAGGAACATCAAGATGGAACTGTATTCTCTGTGCCAAAAGTTTCAGCTGGTGTTAGGAAGACAGGGGAGAAAATGGAAATTAGCTAGCACTTCTCATTGTCCTCTCAAGACACAGAGTTCAGATTCACCAACCTGCATTCAAATTCTTGGATTTGTATTTTAACTCACAATCATGCAATGAAAAGGTAATACGTTAACTAAGAACTGCTAATCATTCCCAATATTTTTGAAACACATAACTGGAAAGCTGAAAGAAATTTTCTCCAGGCGTACTTTGTAGTTGGAAAACTATGAAATCTGAGACTAGGAACAACAACAAAAATTGGCAAGTGGAAGGAGATAAGGAGGGTTCTGCTCTGCTAGTGTTAGAGAAAACTCACGAGAATGTTTTACAATATTGGTTTTCACATTGTGGTCTTCAGACTTGATTCATTCAAAGAAGGGGCCATATGTTTTCTATGACACCACATGCTTGCCCTTTGTTTGTTACTTTACTGGCATGTTATCTCTGTTCTGGATAAGAATTAAAATAGGTTTGCAGTTTTAATGGCCCTGTATTATCTTCCGTTACTAACACAAACATGTGAAGACTCGATTTGGAGGTGCCGTTCGGTACCCATAGGGAGGGCCTCAACCGGGACCTTGGGTTCATGTCGCATTACAGGTGACCACCATTGCACTATACACCCACACAGACACTCGTACACACACACACTCGCACTCCTATACACACATACACACGGACACACAGACACCCACACACACCCTTACAGACACGCACACTCCCACAATCTCACTTGCACCCCCTCACAGACTTAAGACACTCTGCACTCACTACACACACACACACATACACTTTCTCACACTCACAATCCCCAACCCAGGCAGACACGCACACAGACAAAGACCCACATGCGCACACATATTTTGTGGGGTGAATTTGTATTTTCAGGGTTACATTGTACTTTGCTCAATAACTGCATGCATTCATGTAGAACTCTGAGCTCAAAAACTGCATGAACTTATGTAAAACTCTGTTATCTCACTTTTTAGATTAGAATCAATCTAAACATCAGGTCATAGACAGAGAACACAGGGGGCCAACACCTTCAACATATTGTCTAGCTATCACCATTGTTAACACCTAAACCGAGAATGCAACATTTTAATATATAAAAAAGGTTTTGTGATTTACACATGAAAGAAGTGAAACTATCACTGTATTCTAACAGATGAAAGGCTTAACAGACAATCAGTTTTTCAATGTATAATTTCAGTTACATCGCACTGTAAATTTTTGCTATAAATTCTGTGTTAGGATTGAGCCCGCCACTATTACCTGATGAAGGAGCGTCGCTTCGAAAGCTAGTGTGCTTCCAATTAAACCTGTTGGACTATAACCTGGTGTTGTGTGATTTTTAAATGTGAAGACTCAACATTGGTTCAACAGGATTTCCCTTTTAAGAAACAATCTATTGGAATTCTTTGCAAGAGTAACATATTGTCGATAACGAGGAACCTGTTTAGTTAGTGTACTTGGATATCTAGAAGGCATTTGATCAAAGGTTAATGTGAAAAATAAAAGCTGGCAGTGTAGAGGGTCAGATATTAGCACAAATAGAAGATTGACTGACTGGCAGAAACAAAATATGCGTAATTGGGTCCTTGCCTAATTGGCAGGATGAGACAAGTGGAGTCTCGCTGGAATCTGTTCTGGGACGTTGACTTCTTAGAATTCAAATCAATGGCTTAGCTGAGGGGAGCAAAGGTGTGGTAGTTCAATACACAGATGAAACCAAGATAGATAGGAAAATATATTGTGAAGAAGACATACAAGAAATTTGCAAATGGCTACAAATAGGTTGAGAGTGGAGACAGATTGAGCAGAAAGAGTATAATGTGGGAAAAATGAAGATTTTTATATTGGGCAGGAAGAATGTCAAAGCTGAGTATTACCTAAACTGACCATGTCTGCAGGATTCCAAGCTGCAGAGTGATCGAGCTGTTCTAGTGCATTCATCACAAAAGTTGTATTCAGGTGCTACATGTAATTCAGAAGCCTAATAAGAAGCTTAATAAGATAAGCCTAATAAGAGGAGTTGAAAATGAAAGTCAGAATGTTATGCTTCAGTCGTACAAGTGAGGCTGCAAATCGAATACTGTGTGCGGTTTTGGTCTCTTTAGTTTGGAGAAATGCAAATAGATAGTACAGTTTAAGGGAGCCTTACTGTGGTTGAGTGTGAGTATGTTGTCTTTTTAAAGGTATGTTGAACAGACTGAGTTTGTTTCCATTGGAATGCAGAAAAGAAGAGTTGATTGAAGCATTCTTGAATGGTCTTGACAAGATGGACATAGAAATGACATTTTTTCTTCTGGAGGCGAGCACTGCATGTAAGAGCCTTTTCCAAAGAAAGAAAATCCACTTTTACCACTGGCTCTGTCAGTACAAAACCTTGTCAATAAGGTGACAATGACACAGCAAAAAGCAACTTTCTGAACAAGAAAACCAAAGAAATGGGGTTGTTGGAAATCTGAAAGGAAAGCAAATTGCTGGAGGAAACTCAACAGCTATGGCAATATTTGTGAGGAGGAAACAGAGTTAATATTGAATAAAAACCGACAGAATTGCGGATGCTATAAATCAGAGACAAAAATATAAATTGTTGGAAAAACTCAGCAGGTCAGGCAGCACCTGTGGAGATAAATCAGAGTAAACGTTTTGGGTCGAGTGATCCTTCCTCAGGATCTCAATTCTGAGGAAGGGTCATTTGATCCACGACGTTAACTCTGATTTCTCTCAACAGAGTTAGTGATCCTTGTTCATAATATTTTCAAAACTTCCAACATTCAAAATGATTCCCAAAACAGCACGAACAGGAATACTGCAAGGTCACATTAATTTAATTAAAAGGAAATACATTTTCATGAAAGAAATATGAAAAAAAATTGGCAAGAAGTTAGAAATAGCAAGTCTGAGCTAACCACAAAGAGAAGAAGGACAAATAGAGAGAGAAGGTCGCAGACATTTTCAGGAAGAGTGTTTGATGAACACAATGGGGATCCATAATCGATGATTTTCAAAACCCTGCTGCTAATGTTTGGGAGAGTTGACATTTCCCAGCGCATTTATTATGTAAAAAGTGTCAGCAATCTGCAGTGTGATAAACATATGTACAGTCAATTAGCCCAACCAGACCGAGAAAAATCTCTCCAGCGCCTGCATAACATTGGAGTTATCTGTATACATCTGTGTAGCTAATAGTTTCTCCCCTCTGTTCTTGAATCTTGATCTCTTGAAATGATTTATTCCAAATTATGGAAATTAAATGAAAGCTGTTAAGATGCCTATTCTATATAGCTCGAAGCAAAACACCTGAATTAAGGAAATGGAACCGATCTCAGTGTTACTCTTGTAATGAAGTGTTCACCTTACTTCTGAGAAAATTGTTTTTTGGGCTATTTTCATGCATATTTTCTTCAAATTTGGTGACTGATTTAGAAGTTTGATTCTCTGCAGACATTTTGGTGTGAGCGTAGGATCAGAGCAGCAAAGCTTTTTTCAATAGTAAAAACTAGATTTAAGATTTGAAAACTCATCATTAGAAAGGAATAATACTATGTATACTTTGGTTATACATGAGCTATGTGGTAAGGTGCTGAATGGTGTTTTGAGTTCATACTTTATCCAAAATTTCATGCAATGCTGTTATGTTCTGGGTTTAATCTTTAGTACTTGAACAAGAATAACTTTAAAAAATGTATCAGATCCCTGCCTTTATGATTTTGGTGTTAAAACACTTGAGTTAATTGTGTTTGTAAACTGAAACAAATTTGCAGTCCTGCCTGGCTCAAGACAATGCTTTCTATAGAGGTGGAGCTCAATTTTAGTGAAATGACAGAAAAATCCTCATTAAGCAAAAACTATTCAGTCAGAAATGCCATTTAAATATCTTTGCTGTATAGCAACTATTCTGGTCAAGAAGCCATAGCAAAATTGAAGTAATGGATATCAGACGCAAAGCACCTGGACGCAGGCACTCTGCAAAGGATATTAGTTGTGGTCTTTGGAATTCAGTTATCTCAGCCACCAGGCAGTCATTTTCTTAGAATGGTTCCCTAGGCCCAATAATGGTCACCTTTGTCATCAAAGACCTTTCGCACAATGTTAAGACCCAAAGTGATATTTTCAGAAATTGAAGGCATTCATAACTACATGCAACAATGATTTCGAGATGCCAGTGTTGGACTGGGGTGTACAAAGTTAAAAATCACACAACACCAGGTTATAGTCCAATAGGTTTAATTGGAAGCACACTAGCTTTCGGAGCGCCGCTCCTTCATCAGGTGGCCTGATGAAGGAGCGGCGCTCCAAAAGCTAGTGTGCTTCCAATTAAACCTGCTGAACTATAACCTGGTGTTGTGTGATTTTTAACTACATGCAACAAGATCTGAACAGTGCTTGGTCTTGGGATGAGTGATAAATAACATGCTTAGCAAGCATTCGCAGCAACCTTCACCCAGAAGTGCTAAGTGAATGATCCACCTCGGCCTCCTCTAGTGGTACCCAGCATTACAGCTACCAGTCTTCAGCCAATTTGATTCGTTCCACATGATATCAAGAAATGGTTTGAGGCACTGGATACTGTAAAGGCTATGGGCCCTGACAACATTCCAACAACAGTCCTGGAGACTTGTGCACCAGAACTTGTCACTCCCTTAGCCAAGTTGTTTGAGTAGAGTTATAAAACTGGCATTTACCCAACAATGTGGAAAATTTCCTAAGTATGTTTTGTACATAAAAAGCAGGAGAAATCCAACCTGGCCAATTATTGGCCCATCAGACTACTCCCGATCATCAGTAAAATGTTGGAAGGTGTCATCAACAGTGCTATCAAGCAGCACCTGCTCAGTGATATCCAATTTAGGTTCCGCCAGGACCACTCAGCTCCTGACCTCATTACAGCCTTGGTTCAAACACGGAGAAAAAAACTGAATTGCAGAGGTGAGGTGAGAGTGACAGCCCTTGACATCAAGCTGCATTTGACCAAGTGTGGCATCAAGGAGGCCAAGCAAAACTGGAATCAGTAGGTATCGGGGCAAAGTCTCCAGCAGTTAGAATCATACCTGACATGTAGGAAGATGGTTGTGGTTGTTGGAGATCAGTCATCTCGGCTCCACGACATTTCTGCAGGAGTTCCTCAGAGTAGTGTCCTCGGTCCAACCATCTTAAGCTGTTTCATCAATGGTCTCCCCTCCATCATAAGATCAGAAGTGGGGGATTTCACCAAAGATTTCACAATGTTCCCAATTCCTCAGACATTGAAGCAGTCTGTGTCCAAATGCAACAAGATCTAGACAATATCCAGACTTGGGATGACAAGTGGCAAGTAACATTCATGCCACACAAATGACCGTCACCATTTAAAAACAATCTAACCACCACCCCATGACATTCAATGGTGTTACTATTCACTGAATCCCCCACAATCATCATCTTGGGATTTATCATTGATCAGAAACTCAACGGACTCACCACATAAATGCAATGGCTACAAGAACAGATCGGAGGCTAGGAACACTGAGACAAGTAACTTACGTCCTGACTCCTGAAAGCCTGTCCACCATCTACAGGACCCAAATCAGGAGTGTGATGGTATACTCTCCACTTGCCTGGATGAAAGCAGCCCCAACAACACTCGAAGCTTGACACCATCCAGGACAAAGCACTGCATTTACTAGCATCCATGCCTTCCACCACCAATTCTCACTTGCAGCAGTGTGTTCTGTCTACAAGATATACTGCAGAAATTCACCAAAGATCCTCAGCACCTTCCAAACCCACAACTACTTCCATCTAGAAAGACAAGGGCATCAGATTGAAGTTCCCTTCCAAGTCACTCACCATTTGGACTTGGAAATGTATCCGTGTTTCTTCACTGTCACTGGGTCAAAATCCTGGAATTCCTTCCCTCAGGTGGACTGCAGTGGTTCACAAAGGCAGCTCACCACCACCTTCTCAAGGGCAACTAGGTGCAGGCAGTAAGTACTGACCAGGTAGTGACACCCAAATTCCACAAAAATGAATAAATTGAAAAAAGAGATAAATAATCACAATTAGCCTGGAGAGAATGAGGAGGTCCTTTAATTCAAGTCCATTAAACCCTTATCGACTCCTTTGTGAGCACCAAGTTCATGTGATTTCGATTGTACTTGACTTGAAATTAGTATCTTATCTTATCTGCTTCTGAACGACAGGCACCAATATCTTCCGGCAGATGATTAATATCCAGCATGTGAGTCTGCTGTTGGAATGACCAGCCGTTGATCTAACAATAGTGTGAATTGAGAAAACAGGTTTATTTGTTTTGATTTGACAATAAACCGGGTACAGCAGGAGTGCAGTAGCAGGGTCATATATTTTGTGATACACTGATCTTATTAGAGCACAGAGTTTACAATGTTATACCCTGGTTATCATTGAGTATTAATTAGTTCACAAAATATTGTGTTTCCCAGACACTTGGATTCAGGAAATAATAGTTAAAACATGGGACAGATTTATGTCTAAACTGAGAATGTATGAGAAATAGGTGGAAAGGAGTAGAGTAACAGATCGTCGTTAACGGAACAAAGTATGAGAATCATGCTAAATGAGATAGCCGGGTATAGTTGGGAGTATGACGTTTCTCATTTGTGCTGTCTTTCGAAAAAGATGTTCATACCAAGAAGTGTTGTCTGCCTTTTCAGATCCAGTGACACTTTTTCAAAGAAGAATATGGGATTTCTCCATCATGTAATCTTCAACCAGTGTTCAGCCCATTCAGAGATATTATTACACACCTGTGGAGCAGGTGGGACTTGAACTTGGGCCTTCTGGTTCAGAGGTAGGGGCACTACCACTGTACCACAAACACCCCAACCAGTGTTACAAAAGCAACCAATTTGGTCGTTATCACACAGCTGTTTGAGGTCTTAATAGTCTGTAAGTTGCCTGTCATGTTTCTTCCAAGACGGCAGTGACTCCACCTATGATGCTTGTAAAGTATTCTATTGATTTTAAACCATTTGGGATATCCTGAGATTGCAAATATTGTTTGCTAAATTCAAGTCTTTCATATAATAATAATTTGCAAAATGATCAGATTTAATAATAATATCAAGGTGAAGGGAACAACCAATTCTGGTTGGACAACCAAACCAAGTATATGTGCAGGTTTTTAAAAAAGTGTTTATCATCTATTGAAGAATTTTCAGTTAAAGGTAGGAGCAAGACTCATATGAACACTCATATTTGGAGCTGAAATTGGCCACTTGGCCTGTCGGGCTCACTCTGGCCATTTAAGAAAAATCTTTCTTGGATGTAGGCATTGCATTTGATGCAAAGTTTGTTGCCCATTCCTAGTTTCCTTGAACTGCTTGCTACTGGAGACCATTTGAGAGTCAGCCATATTGCTGTGGGTTTGCCAAGACGCAACAACAGTTTTCCTTCCCTAAAGGAGATCATTGAACCAGATGGATTGTTACAACCACTAAGAATGGTTTCATGGTTAACACTATGCCAGCTTCTAATTTCAGATTTTTAAAGATTGAATTCAGATTTCACCATCTGCCATGGTATGATTCAAATCCATATCCATAAAGTATCAACCTGAGTTTCTGAATTAAGATCCAGTGACATTGACTGGGGAAAGCATGAGGGTAGTAATAATATAGTCATGCAGATCTATGTGTATGCTTTGAACTCCATGTTCCCATCTACCACGATACGCCTTTGACTCTTTTTAGGTGAGGGGATCAATAAAACTCTGCTTTAAAAGTATTCAGTAGCCAGAGCCTCCACCACTTTCTGGGGCACAGTTTCAAAGTTGCATACTGTATGAGTGAAAAACGTTTTCATTATTCCTGATTTAGAAGCATCATCCCTCATTTTTAAACAGTTCCCTTTAGATCTGAACTGATCCAAAGAGGAAATGTCCTTTCCATACCCACCTGTTAAGACCATTCAATCCATCCCTCAGTCTTCTAATCTGTAATGGAAACAAGCCTCGTCAGTCCAACCTTTCTTCATAAGATAATCTACTCATTCCAGGTATCAATCTGGTAAACCTTCTCTGAGCTGCTTCCAACACATTTATATTGTTAAATAAGGAGGCCAAAACTGCATGCAAATGTTATTTCACCAATATCCTCTGTAACTGAGGTATAATATCCTTACTTATATGTTCAATTCGTCTCATAATAAAAGATAGCATTGCATTAACTTTTTTTGTACTTGCTGTACCTGCATATCAACATTTTGTGACTCAAACACAAAATTCCTCTGCACCTCAGTTTTAGAATGGTTTTAGGATGTTTTTAGTTTTATAAAAAATGCTCTGCTTTTTTTATTCCTTCTTCCAAAATGAATAACTTCCCATTTTCCCACATATTCCATCTGGCAAATTTTTGCCCACTCACTCAACTTCCCTACATCCATCTGCAACCTCTTCACAACATACTTTGCTATATCTTTATGCCATCTATAAGCTTAGCTACCATGCCTTCACTCTCTTCATCTAAATAGAACTGTTGATTTGAAGTTATTCCAGTCTCCTCCTCTTGATAACTAAATCAATATAATTTTAAGCCCCACAAGTCTACTCCCAGTTTGAAATTCAACTCTAATCATATTAATAACACAACTGAAATACCACAGTGCCACCCAATAAATAATCAACATGTATCATGAAGATGTCTGCAACTTTTTATGGTACAAATGAAGAATTGCAGAATCTGCCTTTAATTGAGCACAATCTGTTTCCCACAAAACAGATCTTGTCAAAAAAAATAGCATGCCCTGAAAGCAGCATTCAGGCAATGGACATCTGTCTAGCTTACACAGTTTTCCTACTGCATATGTTGTCTCTTTAGATAGTTCTTAAAAAAATAATTCTCCCTGAAATGTATCGAGTGCAATAATGCAGCTTCCATGTCAATCAGCTTAAATTCCCATAAATATGTGGCAAAAAGCTATAACAATTCTTAAGATTACTTTTCCAACTGTGAGAAGAGTCCATCCTGATATCCAGTTGCTCTGCGAAACACCTAAGTCCCTGCACAAGAATGTTTACAGTACTACAAATTCACCTCTGAAACAAAGCTTAAGAATAAACTCCAAATTCTCTTTTAACCCTTAGTTTTGCCTTTTTTTTTGTTTCTTGGCCACCACCTATACTTCAGAGGACCTGTGCTTTTAGTCCCATTTCAGTATGTTCTGTGATATTTATTTCGCTTTCTAATCTCTTAAAGCTGCAGCATCCATATACGCCAGGACACCTGCAGCTTCCTGCATCATCTAAAGCTCTTTACTTTGGTATATTATTTTCTGATATGTGTCATTTTTGCACTCATCATACTTGCAATGGCTTCCTCAACATCAACAAATGAACCAATATTTAAACTTATCAGTAAACATTTCCTCTTTTAACTAGATCCCACTGGAATATGTTTCACCCAAGGACCCAGTCTGTGAATGTGATAGCTCTGTCTGTGGGTCATAATTATTCACATTACCATTATACAGCCCTTGATCTACTGCTGTTTGTTCTTAGGAACCTAATCTTTGAGCACAGCACAAGGTGCCCAGTTTATTTCATCAGTTGATCAGAGATGGAGATTTAGTAATTCCAATTAATTATAAGGCATGAATCTTGATAGTTTGATTACCATGTTTGATAAGTACTATCTTACCATCATGACCTATTAGTTTACCTTTCCATTCCTTATATCCTCTCTTTTATGGCATATTAAATCTCCTAAACTGCTCTCAGTTTTTGATGGTCTTATTCAATGCCTCAGTGCATTCTACATTTTTTCAAGATCCCAACTTTGTGAAAGCCAACTTCCCGCATGTAAATTACTCAGATCTACAGAGAAAAGGAAACTTAAGTGACATACCTTTTCAAGCAGGGCCAGTATGACACAGAATAGAAGGGAATTTGGGATTTTGCCCATTGTCTAATTGGTAAGGGCTATATCTTCCAATCATCTGGAGTGATTTTTTTTTAATGATCCATCCATATCAATTTGTAACCTGGTTGGTCAGTTAACATTTTATCCAGAATTTCAATATAGTATGATTCAAGTTACAAATCTCTCGCTAAAAGGTAGCGTATTCATGACCATAGTCTTCATTATCACAGATGTCTGTGGACTTGTCATTATCAATCAGAAACTTTGCTGGTGTCTCTGGTCAATACCCTTTCTCCATGATTGTGTAAAAACAACTGTTTTAATTTGTATTTTGGAAAAAGATTAAATCTTGTTATTAGGTCTATAAAATGTAAATTGAAAATATTTCTTTCTTTATCTTACATCTGTAGATTCATGGCAACATCAGGTTTTCTTAACAGGATTGCTTATTAAACTGCTTATTAACTGACTTCTCAAAAATAATTTTGTTGTCGTGTTCCGCATCAGGTTTCATTTATACCTTTCTCATGGAAGATTTACTCACTATTTGTGTATCCCCATAGAGACTGCACTAGCACTTATAAAACACCTTACTCCAGCTATTTCAGATGGAATTACAACTCTGTTTAGTGAAGCCAATGTGTTGTCATCATGCAACACAAAGCAAGTAGCACTTTCATGTTTCTTAATCTTGTCTCTTGCTACTTTGTAAATCAAAGTAACTTTTTAACTAATCTGTCCGATGTGGTGCTGAAGCACCAAGTACGAACTGGTGCTGCATAGTTACAAGGAGTCCACAGCTAGCACACTCGTCAAAGAGCTAAAAACGCAGCACTCTTAACTGCTCTCTGAAATGGCCTCGAGAACCAATCACTTAAAGGACAATTAGGGATGGGCAACCAATGTCAGCAACATCCCCATTTCATGCAAGAATAAAGAAAAATTGATGATACTTGTTCAAGTCACACCTGAAGCACCTATCAACTGTTCCTTGTGTTTCCTGGGATTAATTTTGCATTATTTTTCCAAATTTTGTCTTCTGCTGGTAATAGCCAGATCTGTTTAAATCAGATTTAATCCGATTTTGTTCCCTCCATGTCTTTATTCCTCTGGTTATAGTGCTGTCTTCATTCAGTACTGGGCTAGTTTAAAACCTGATCACCATTGAATTGTCTTTTCTTTGCGTCACAACCAAATGTCTCATTTATTCCATGAAGGTTGAAAGAAATGGATTTTCCTCAGGTCTGAAGAATAGTTCTCTTCCCTAAGAACCAAACACCAGTTTGGACCCGGTGCCTGTCCACCATGTGACATGTTAACACAATTCAGTGATTTAGGTACTAGTATCAATACAGACATCCCTAAATTTGAATTATGTCATTCTGTTATATTGTCGGCTAAGTCCATGATATATTTTACAGTGGAATGTCCTACTTAGTGAAAGCTATCTAATTCTGACTATGATTCATCTGCGTTTCATAGATAATCTTTATGCAATTTTCATCCAACTGTTCTAATAGAGAATCCAAACTTTCCATTCCATTCATCTCGAAAAATGCCTTTAACTTTTGGAATGTGACAACCCCAAGACCAAATCTTCTTTGCTTTTTCAAGATTTGAGGACATTGGGGATAATCATATGGCCCCCTCTAAACTTCCTATTGGCCATACCCAACAGTGGCCTCTAGAATTTTAATTTTAAGATTGAAAATTTTCTCCTTAGTTTCTAACTTTTACCTTTAGGCAACCAAATATAGAACTAGCCAATTTTTATGCTGTTTAAAAGACTTTTAATTGCAATACATATTGCAACCATGCACATCCCAACTCACTAACCAGTGTATCAATCTACTATTTATACAACTTTTGGAGAGTTTGCAATTTTACAAAAATGTATGCTTTTTAATTAATGTGGCATGATATAATGCAACTACATAGCAATTGGGCCTTGACCTTCTGGCCCAGAGGTAGGGACACCACAACTGCGCCAGGAAGGGATCATGCCCGAAATATCGATTCTCCTGCTCCTTGGATGCTGCCTGACCTGCTGCGCTTTTCCAGCAACACATTTTCAGCTCTGATCTCCAGCATCTGCAGTCCTCACTTTCTCCTTGCTGTCTTACGAGTCTACCATGTTGGCAATGCAGTCAAACATGTTTTTGTGCTGCATCATGAAATCTGAGAGCACCTCTACAGCCTTAGCAGCTTCAGCTGGGGAAAATGGTTAATGTGCGGTCAGGCTTTTAGCAGACTCTTCAGGCTCGTCAAGGTGATAATCTTCCTTTTCTTCCATTGCTTCCAATGATACATATATTCCACTTGCCTGATCCAGGCCTTCAGGTGGTTTTGTTAGCCTTGCATTGTGTGGTTAATGTCTTGACATTTGCAAATCAACACACTTTCTTGAATTGTTTTATCATAAGAATCAGCAGCATTTTGGTGCATTCCATGCTTCACTTTCCACTATTATGTGGTTCATCTGTAAACACGAGCAATTTGGTAAAAATGGTATAAGAGTCCCGTTTCATCCAACTTAAAGATGCTTCTTGGTGTATACTCATTCAGGACTTGTGCCAGCTGTTTTTGCAGCCATTGCTACAGGTCTGCCTGTGATTTTATACTTCAGTGTGACATAACTGCTCTCTGGTTGGCACAGTCATATAACAAGCAAGCATGGGTTTGGCTATCGCCCCCGATGGATTCAGGCATATCACAGGCATTCTTCTATTGAATTTCCTTTCTGTGCAGTAATGACTGACAGCTTTGTCAGCGCTAGAATTTTGAGTTATCTGAATTTCAGTCATCATGTTTTTTATGTACAAACCTCGAATGAAAATTCAGTTTGAAGTAACCATCAGCCAGTGTTGTAAATCTTTCTATTTCTATAGGTGTGACTAGATTCTTCACTTGGCACTGGCCTTTGTAATGCCAACATCATTTATTATGATAAACCATTAACTTATATCTTAGTATTGTATTGAGAATCTAAATTATGCTTAGGACGTTTTTCTCAGTTGGCATTGCTTCTTTGGTCGGTCACCTTAAATCAGTGTCTTCTCGTTCTCCATCCATCAGCCAATGAGAATGGTTTCATCCTATCTAATTTGGCCAGGCTATTCCTAATTTCAAGCACTGCTATCAGATCCCCTCTTAAACCTCTATTCTCCCAGGAGAACAGCCCCAGCATGTCAAATCTATTCCTGTAATGGCAATTTCCTACCCCTTGAACCATTCTCATGAATATTTCCTGCATCCTCTCTAATCTTTCTTAAAGTTGGCTGCCCAGAATGGGCACAGTATTTCAGTTGTGGCCGAAATAGTATTTACACTTATTTGGTGTAAATGTCTTGCTTTTGTGCTCTATTTTAAAAAAGGCTCAGGATACTATCTGCTTTGTTAAACACTTTCTCAATCTGCCTTTTCATCTTCAGAAATGTAAAACATATATTTCCTGATCCCTTATCATGCAACCACTTTTGAATTCTACTTTAGCACTTCTCGTTCTTCCTACTTCACACTTCTCTGCATTAAATTTCTGTAAAATCTTCCATTTTTTCACTCATTCCACCAGCCTGTCTATATCCTTTTATAACCAAAAGAGAAAATGCTGGAAAATCTCAGCAGGTCTGGCAGCATCTGTAAGGAGAGAAAAGAGCTGATGTTTCGAGTCTAACTGACCCTTTGTCAAATGGTCAGTTAGTCTTGAAACGTGAGCTCTTTTCTCTCCTTACAGATGCTGCCAGACCTGCTGAGATTTTCCAGCATTTTCTCTTTTGGTTTCAGATTCCAGCATCCACAGTAATTTGCTTATATCCTTTTATAGTTTATCATTATCCACCATTCATTTTAGATTGTGAAGGATTGGTTATGAATTACAGCATTGCAATTTATTATTGAGATTTGTATGCGGTACATTTGACGCCAATGTCAGAGTATACAAGTGATTCACAGAAATTTCTGGAACACAACAAAGCTGCAAGTCCCTGTAAATTAACCCAGCATCTTCAAAGAATGTTTTGCACACAGTCCTGAAATATAGAAAATGCTAAACACCAACTAATTAATCTAGAACTCTGCAGTTGTACAAATTCATTATCAGTCTCTTTGATTGGTACACACTAGTCAATCTTCTGTCTTCAGAATTTGTGATGTATAACATTGATGTTAGCCATGCCTCACCTTTGACTGTGCCATTCAGTCACTCCTTAGTTCACTAGAGATTGGTTCATTGGGCTGTTGGAGTGATAGATGGACTGATATATGTTTGGAGATGGATTGTGAAGGAAACTGTGATTCTTAATATGACGTGCTCAAAATGACAAGTGAAGTTGTGCTGCAAAGTGCTATCTTTGCTTACCAAGAACCTGTAAACTGATCTCTGATGCAGCACTTGATGAGCAGTAATAACAACTGATAATTAAACTCAAGAGCATTAGATCATCTCTATACCTCTGAGATTCCTGAAAGCAACACTCCAGATTTTAATTAGTCTTTATTTGTGGCTGTCTTATGACCACAGAGATTCAAATCAATGAAGTAGATGATTTAATTCCATTGTCTGAGCATGAAGTTCACAAAATGTGGTACCATCTGATGTATAAGTTAGTGTGCACATTTTATGTTGTACATTTCAATAAAAGCTGTGCAGTTTACACTTAAGTAGAATTCCTAAACTTGGAACTTAAAGGCATATAATCTGCAAAGATGTGACCTTATCACCCAGATCTTGGATTAACCATAACTTCACCCTGCTCAGTAATGTATCTGCAGAGGTATTTTTGTTTTTTGGCTAATATGATTCCAGTAGGACAGAGTTAGCTGCTTACAAGGTGAGTTGACTCCATGGTGAGAGCTAAAATTGTTTGAAATTTGTCGAAATTCAGCACAAAATGGGGAATATCCTGCACAGTGGTGGCCTGCCATCAGATGTCCCTGTTACACTCGTTTGCAAATTGATCAAAGCTGGTTGGTTAAAATGTACAACTGCAGTGTAATTATCTTCATTATTGCAATGTTCTTTTATTATCTCTACAAGTTTGTTCCACTGTGAGAAGCAAGAATACTAACAAACATCTGAGTACTTCTTTCTACTGTCAAGAGATTTTCAAGGTTCCATGTTGCCACATGATTGTGAAGCTACTTTTTGCAGTGGAAAGAAAAGGCAAGCGAAGGGTGGTTGTGGTCCTGAACAGAGGCAACCTTCTTATAATGACCTCCACTTTGTGGTTATGATGAGGTAGCAGTCAGCATTTGCCTTTGGTATGCTTTAAACTGACATCAGTGCCTTCACATGTGCAGTTTAATATAGAAATCCAGATGATATTTCTGTTTCTGTATTAAGTCATTGTATGCCCTTAAGAGCTGTCTTGTTCACTCTAAAATTATGAATAGGTTAGGCGAATTGGCTGTGCCAAATTGCCCATGGTGTTCAGGGATATGCAGGCTCGGTGGGTTAGTCAGGGGAAATGTAGAGTAGTAGGGTAGGGGAATGTGTCTGGATGGATTGCTCTTCAGAGGGTCAGTGTGGACCTGTTTGGCCAATTGGCCTGTTTCCACACTGTAAGGATTTTGTGATTCTATGTGTGTGGAAACCCTGAATGTTATTTTTGCTTCCTTGTCTGGTAGAGTGATTAGCTGCTTTGCCTGCTTGATGACACCACTAATGCAGAATGTCAGAGACCCCATAGAGCTAATGCAAGAATGAAACAAACATCATGAAAGGTGAAGTCCGTGCCAGAGAACACTAGAGTTTTGTCACGGTTGCTGACCACAGGATCCTGGCCAAATTATGGAATTATAGAGTTCTACATGGAATCAGACCTTTCAGTCCTAACTCGTTCATGCTGACCAGATATCCTAAATTATAATCTCGTCCCATTTGCCAGTGTTTGGCTTGTATTTTTCTATACCCTTCTTATTCATATACCTATCCAGATGCCTTTTAAATGTTGTAATTGTACCAGCCTCCACCACTTCTTCTGGCAGTTCATTCCGTACATGCACCACTCTCTGTGTGAAAAGGTTGCCCCTGAGGTCCCTTTTATATATTTGCTTTCTCACCTTATACCTATGTCCTCTAGTCTTGGACTCCCCTACCCTGGGAAAAAGACCTTGACTATTCACCGTATCAACACTCGTTGTTGGAAGGTCGACCCTCACCCTCTGATGTTCCAGGGAAAATAACCCCAGCATTTTCAGTCTCTCCCTATAGCACAAACCTTCTAACCCAAGCAACATCCTTTTCTGCCCCCTTTCAAATTTAACAACATTGTTCCTGTATCAGGGAGAGCAGAATTGCACGTACTATTCCAAAAGTGGCCAAACCAATATCCTGTACAGCTGCAACATGACCTCCCAAAGCCTATACTCTACTTACCTTGGCAAATGTTCCCCAGGACAATGCCATTAAGGGTATAAGACCTGGCCTGATTTGCCTTACCAAATGCAACACCTCTCATTTATCTAAATTAAGCTCCATTTGCCATTTGCCATCTGATCAAGATCCTGTTGTACTCTGAGATGACCTTCACTCCCCAAGTTCCATTTTGGGGAGATGATGTCATTGAACTAGTAATCCAGATGCCCAGAAATATTCTGGGGACACAGGTTCAAATCTCACCATGGCAACTGCCAGAATTTAAATTCAGTTAAGGACTAATTCTGGAATTTAAAAGCTTATCTCAGGAATGGTGACCATGAAATTATCATTGATTGTTGTAAATTCCCATCTGGATCATTAATGTCCTTCAAGGAAGGAAATCTGTCATTCTCACCCAGTCTGGGAGAAAGTAAGGACTGCAGATGCAAGAGATCAGAGTCAAAAGTGTGGTGCAGGAAAGACACAGCAGGTTAGGCAGCATCTAAAGAGCAGGAGAATCGACGTTTCGGGCATAAGCCCTTCATCAGGACTTCATTCCTGATGAAGGGCTTATGCCCAAAACGTTGATTTTCCTGCTCCTCTGATGCTGCCTGACCTGCTGTGTCTTTCCATTCTCACCCAGTCTGGCCTGAATCTGACTCTGGTGAGCAGCTCTGGCAGTTAGGATTGGCAACAAATATTCACTTTGCTAGCAACACAATGAAGAAATAAATGAAAATACCTCATCCACAAAAATAAGTGTAACTGCTGATGATGGATTGTTAAAGCTAGGTTTCTGTAGCAAGAGTTTAAACATTTTTTGGGGGGTTGCATTTTACCTTTAGCATTTGTGGACAATGCAATTTCAATTTAAGTAATTTACCATCAAGATTATTGCGTCTTGTTTCAGCTGAATTTGCAAGAAACAAATTGCTGAGGATGAGAGTTTCCGTAACTTTAATGACGCGACTCCAAATCAAGTACATCAACATCTGAGATGTTGTACTGAAATACTGCAATATCTCAAATCCTGCATTTATGCATTGTCATGTTTACCTGGCATGTTGAAATAGACTGGTCTCTACAACTGTCTCTTTATGAGAGAGTCTGTTACTAAAGTTGTGACGTCTGTTCTATCCTGACAGGGAGGGAAACATTTTAAAATACAAAATGCTTTTCTCTTGTCTAAGGTGACCACACCTCCAATTTTGTACTTGACTGTGTGGATTTCAGTGCATCCGTCCATGATCTTGTGCCAGACTCACTTACGGTCCAGTACTTCGCAGCTCACACTGTTCTCATTGCTGTAGGGAAGACCATTTGCTTACACGCATTTACTGACCGATCTCAAGATAGTTCAACGACAAAGAAATGTACTGTAGCCTTGGTGGTTCAAAATGGTTACCATGCCAAGCTCATTGGTTCACTGTTGATCAGGATCAAATCCAGTTTGGGGATTGTGTCTGCCAAAAATCAGGCCTGTCCTGGATTTTCAAAATGCTGCCCTCAATGTTATGCATAATGTTTTCAACAATCTCATTGGCTAATACCACTGTTGGTCATTCAAAATCACTTGTTGATCCATTTCCATGTTGTGCTCGTTTAAGTATAGACAGGTGTAAGCCCATAGTCATTCTTGCCCATGAGAAAAGTTTTAGCATTGCCCACATTGCACCTGTACCTGATACCTGCCAGCTTTTACCAATTCAAAATAACCCTAAGTGAGTCTGGTACAAGAACGTGGCTGGCTGCAATGAAAACCACACAGTCAAGTACAAAACTGGAGGCGTGGCCACCTTAGATAAAAGAAAAGCATTTTGTATGTGAGGTATCAGCAGTCTTGCAGGAATATCTGCTTCATGAATACATCAAGCATGGGACAGATCTCTTGTTTTCAAGAGGCAATGCTCCTTTAACGTTTTCTCTGTTTAATCGAAGTATGAGCTGAACAGGTCACAGAACATTGACTTAGTCACAGAATTGCCAAATACATTCGGGACACTTCTCAAAAAGCCCAACAATCTGCCACTCACATAGTGTTCAGGTAGTTAAATGAAAGCAAACTACTACAAATGCTGGAAAACTGAAGTAAAGACAAAGTGCTAAAGAAATTCTGGTCTGGCAGCATTTGTGGAGAGAGAAACCAAGTTAACATTTCGAAGCCAGTAAGGACTTTCCTTCAGAACTCCATGCTCACCATCAAGTTGTAGATATTCCTGTACAATATGCATGCAAAATCGCATTTGTTACTGATTGGTGTACTCATGTCTGACCAATCTGTTGGGATATTTGAGACATCTCTGGGTGCATACAGGGGCTTTTTAAAAAATTCATTCACAAGAAATGGTTATTGCTGTCTGAACTAGCATTTAATGCCTGTACTTAGTTGCCCTTGAGAAGTGGTGGTGAGCTGCCTCTTTGAACCACTGCAGTTTGTTTGGTGAAGATTCACCCACAGTGCTGTTAGGAAAGGAGTTCCCAGATTTTGACCCAATGACATTGAAGAAGTGGCAATTATGTTTCTAAGTCTGGATGGTGAGTAGCTGAGAGGGTGACTTCAGATCATGGTGTTCCTATACATCTGCCACCCTTGCCCTTCTAAATGGTAAGCTGTGAGTTTACAAAACACCAAGGGTCCGGGGACCCTTGGTGAATCTCTGCAATGTATATTGTAAATGATATTTCTGAGTGTTGGTGATGGAGGGAGAGGATGCTCATGGATGTGTTTCCAATCATGTGAGTTACTTTGTTCTGGATGGTGCCATGTTGTTTGAATGTTGTGAAGCTGAACTCCAAACAAATGGGAAGTACTCCTTCACACCCATGACTTGCATCTTGTAGCTATTGGGCAGGAATGAGGGCATATTCAGAGACGTGTATGCACCAAGATACAGTGGTGTGTGTGTCATGTCTGTAGTTATATCAGTTCTAATAGTCCCAACGATGTAAAGAAACACTTGCTCAAAATTCTCTCAGAACTGTAGGACAGGATTACTACAGACATTTTTAAAGTCCAAGGCCAAGATGTTTGGTGGCAGATTACTTTTGTAAAGTTACCTTTCATCTGGCAAGACAAGCATATTACTAGTACCAAGCCATTTGAAGATGTATGTAAGAAGTGGGGAGTTGAGTAGATCCTCTGTCTTTCTGCAATCCAATTATTTGGCAGAGCTTGCTGTGTGCATAGTGAAAGCAATGATCATGAGGTGTAAGGCAGCTCGTTAAGACTTCAGGATTGTCACGTCAAACTTGTGAGCTACTCCTCAAAGCAAAGATCTGCTTTTGTCTTGAACTCCTGTTTGGAAGACAAATCCATGCAGTTCTTCCATTGCACCTGCTCCTACCCAGCTGAATGCATGCGATTCTGTGTTGGAGGGAAGGGAGAGAATGTTACAGGGGGACAATCGAAGAGCGTGTAGGCAAGTACCTCAACTTCACCAGGTCAAAACATGAGAGTACAAGACATGTTACCTGAAAAAGAAAGTCACTTAATTTAACTTCACTTTATCCTAACTTTAACTGAATCCACATTTAACCCTAACTCTTACTTTCACTCCAGAACTTTCACTCTTGGCTTGAAACAAATACTATCCAATTTGAGTGTAGGTTTCACCTCATGGTTCTTTGTTCTCTGAAGATTTCCTTCAGTACACATGCTTTTCACATATGGTCTGGAAGCTTCTTCTCTGAGAAAATTCCTTTGTTCGGTTAACTTACCTGAAAAATGTGCTCCTTTCCAGAAAGATCTCTGGCACTCTGCCAATGAATTGATCAAAGCCTGACCACATTGTTTGATCTCCGCCAATAGAATTTCTTGGTAAACAACTCCTAAATGTTTACAGCAAGTCATAAACAGTGACATTTCATGCTCCATATAAGGTAGTAGTGGTGCCTATGTCTAGAGACACTATGACACTTGCTTTACTTGATCAAGTCAGAAGGCTACTGAACACAACATATCCTCGCTGCCATTTTAACTCAGTCAGAGTTTAAACTGACTTGACCAAGATTCCCAACGTGCTTGATTGTACCTCTTAATTAGCCTAGTAGCCAGTTTTGCTACTAGTCACCTGACCACAATAACACCAACACTTGGGTAAGTGGAAGGACACTGAGAAACTGTGGTCAGCTCAGGTGGTATGACCTTACTATGAGCAAAGGTCATGTTCTAATATAGAACAGAAAACACATTCAAATTTCACATTGTAATCAAAGGATAATTTAGCCATTGAAAATATTTTATTAACATCAAATAAATACATGTGCAACAATAGTGTAAGACAGAATACATTCTCAGTGAACAGTCTATACCAATTTACAGTGGCAGATAATGCAAACTCGTTTGAAATTGCAGAACCACTACCTGAGAACTGCACAAGAATTTGATTCAGTTGCACTATTTATCCATCTAAATGTCCCAGTGTGTAAGAATAATGTGTGTAAATGCAACTCGTCAACCACACAATATCCACTCTACATATAAAATCTCTCTTCAAGTAAATAGCCAGATAAATTGAAACCAGAGAACGTTCTTAAGATTAGCCTATTTCCATGACAACATAGCCTGCTCTGGGCTATCCTAAACCTGAACTTTATTGATCACTCATTTACAATTTCTACCTTGATCTACTGAATGGTTCTACAGATTTTCAGGGTTCACTGTATGCCTTAAAATAATTTGGCTCTTAAATCCCAAAATAAAATACCTCTCTCTGTACTCTCATTCTTGCAAGCATTGCACATATCATGTTTATAGTTCTTTAGCTAAGTAAATATACATGCTGCTTTTTAGCTCTTCCTTCTTTTCAATCTAGAACCTGAGGGTTATATTCTAAAACACATGGACAATGAACTTGATATTTATAGACTTTTCTGATTATCTAAACATTCAGTATTTAATAATATAAATAATTTTAAGCACCACATCCAACATTTTCACATACCATTTATTAGAGAACTTAATGAAGTAAGATGGATTGATTAGGTGCAGGATTCTATCATAAAAGATATAATTTCTCTGTGTACCTTTTAATCTAATCCTCACTTGCCTATCTTATTTTTCATCGCCAGTTTTGTACCCAACTGGCTTTGTATTTGGCATCACTCTCAGTTACCAATCCTTCAGTTTTACTGTCATGCCAATTTGTATATGCTGCAAGGAATTGAAATGCTGTTAATGTTGGAACGCCAGTTGAGTTATTCTGTGATAGTATGATTTTATGTTGTGTACTTTTTCCTGATATAGCTTGGGCCTTAGATATAAGTTTCACTGTAGTTTGAAGTTCACTGTAGTGGAAAATTAGTATTTTTGTTTCTGTATTTTATTAATTATGCTCTGCATCTAGTGAATGGAATCCCTATGGCATGAACCAAGTGATGTACTTCAGTCTTGAAACTGTTCACTTCTTTACTTCTCCCTTTTGGTTTATGATGTTCAGGCTAGCTGGAATCTGTTAACTTTCAATGTTTTCTTTAGTATCTTGGGAAATAATCTCACCCTGTCTGCAGAAGCCAGGACCAGCATCCAAATAAACTTCTTCACTTAAAAATAATTGTTTTATCAAAGTGTTTTTCAAATTACCCTAAGGAGGACTTCTATTTTTATGCTCATGTGAAACATGTTAGTGTTGGGAAAGAGGATACTTTTTCTCAAGCACTTATAATTGAAATATAGCACTCACTCTAATCTATGTCAACACCTACATTGACATCTAAAAAATGGGGAAAATATTCCAGAGGACTTCACAGAAACATAGTTTAACAAAATGAAAGCCAAGCATTAGGAGCAGTATATAACTTTACATTGAACTTGTATGTGTGTATAATTTATATTGAGTATATGCTTTGTGTATTGGATTATATTGATATTTGTGTGTTAAGTAGGGAAAGACATGGTTTTAGCTTCATGTTTTCATCATTCTTGTGAACTTGCTATTGGGGTATCTGGAGACCTGGTTGTTTACATGCATTTTTTGCTGATATTAGAGCTGTCGAAGTGAACATAGGTGTAGACCATTCAGTGCAATCATGATGACTGATTTCAACACCTTTTACCTATCTTCACTCCCATAACCCTGCACCCTTAAACATACATAAACAGAATCTTCAGAGTCCTCTATGGAAGCCTCACAACCCACCGAGTGAAAAAGTTTCTTTTCATCTCAGACCATAGTATCTGTTGTTTTAAGTAGTAGTGCACCCCACTCCCCCCACCCCCAACTCAGGCATTAGTTGGTTCCCAAATTGCTGAACAGCTTGGAGATGTCAGTGCTTGAGTAGAAGCCATTAGATCTCTGCAGCAAAAGCTTCTCATCCTGAAAATAACTTTTAAGTCTTCCTAAGCAGTTGGTGTGAACAGTGCACTTCAGCAGTAAGCCAGAGATGTTATACATTTGAACTAGCCACCCTGTATCTTCTACAAGCCAGTGAATGTCTCAGGAGAATAAATTGAGGAGCAGCATGTCCTGACAAGTCAAAAGGACCAGCTCAGTCAACGCTGTGCCTAGGGACCACTGAATAGCTTTCCTAGTCCTTCCCTCCACCACAACATCTATTTCTTTTGCCTGTCTGTGTCTGGCTATATGTGTGTAGAGGGGAAGTTTATAAGTAAGCTGCAGTTTTAACTATTAGATGTATATGTCGATGATTTACAATTATTTACCTGTGGCCAGAATCAGTTTGTAATAAATAGCCATTTTTGTTAAGTACAGAAACCTGCTCTGAACTTTCTGTCAACCAGGGTCTGAAAGACAGACTAACTGAGAAATTTGGCATACTTTTTAAAATCTTTGACTTTTGTGGCAACTCTGAGAGTAGCCGGGTTTGATTTCCAGTGAGCTACCCCAGTGATGAATAACATTAAGCCGGTCTAAATCCTGCTGCTTTGCATCTTCAGAAGAGATGGGTATTGTTATTATAATTTATTTTAAAAAGCTGAGATAAAAGAAACAAAAAAAACCTGTTGCCTAGTGACAGAGATCCAGGAGTATACCGGGGAGACAGAAAAGGCTAGAAGTCAGTCAGCGCGTTTGTTTGTCAGAACAGGGAGAAGAGTATTGAACTCTCTAAGAAATCCAGCAAGACCACAGAAATACACAAAACGGAAATTGCTGGAGAAACTCAGCGGGTCTGGCAGCATCTGTAGAGAGAAAATAGAGTTAATGGATATCAAGTCCAGTGAGCCTCTTTTCAGAGGTGAAAGTTGAGTTTTGGGAACTTGTCTATTTGCCATGAAGTGAATTCAGTTTGCAGTTTGTTTTGGGTGTTTTGTGTAGTTTGTGGGTTTTTTTGGCTTAATCAACATTGTACCCTTGGTTGTAAAAGTACATGGACACGCTCTTGTGAATGTGTTCATTAATTGACCTTGACAGTTTAAAGAAAAACGAGGTTAAGTTTTGCAAGCAATATTTCACACTCAGAGCTCACTTGCCCAATATTAACCATTAACTGGAGTCACATGTCAAATCATTATGTCAATTTGGTTCAAACTTAGTCTCAAAAGAAGCAAGCATTCTGTGCTGCAATAGTATAGAATCATCTTGGACAATTACTTCTGAGCAGCAGATGGCCATGGATTTGAACTTGGTAAGATCACATCAAGCCTATGTACTTTGGACTAATATAGCTTATAAAGCGAGACAACATTTCTTCCAGCAGTCTAGATTAAATTTGTATCCAGTCTCCAAAAGCAAAGCAACAACCTGCTAATCCATTAAGTCATTTATTTTGGTAAAGACATGGGAGCAAGAATAAGTCATTCAGTCTGTCAAAAGTGTCCCACTATTCTGTTTGATTAAAGTTGATCTGAACCTCAATTATCTTTCTGTCTCAAATTTCAATTCACCCATCATACACATTTTTTTAGAGTAGCAAATTCTAGCATTCTACTACTCTTTATGTAAGAAACGTACTTTGTGATTTTGCACTTCAAAGTTTTCACTTTATAAATTTCCAGATCTGTGCAGGTTAAGTGAATTGGCTGTGCTAAATTGTCCAAAGTGTTCAGGGATGCGTTGGTCAGGTGCATTAGTCAGAGGTAAATGTACAGTAATAGGGTAGGGGAACGGGTTTGGATGGGTTACTCTTCGGAGGGTCGGTGTAGACTTGTTGGGCCAAATGGCCTGTTTTCATACTGTAGGGATTCTATTCTATTCTATTCTAGATGTGAATAGGTTGAGCTGCACCGGAACCAGGAGATTAATAGTTTTGAACATCTCCGTCCCTTCATCAAACTCAATGAAATATAAACACTTGTGCAGATATATAAGGAGAGCAGGTGTTGGTGTCAACTTTTGAACGTTCTGGCAGCCAGATTTGGCCTAAAACCAGATTCTTTTGATTGTGTGCAATGAGTTACGTGTTGCAGGCAGATCATTCTCAGAAAGCTCGCACTATTTGCCAGATAGCACAGATTGCAGTTTTGTTATTTCAGAGAAATTGGCTTCAGCTTTGTTTCTGCTTACAATGCATCTACTGTGCATGACATTTTTCATTAATCTTTCTCAATAATTCCCATAGCCAGAATTATGTTATTTCCTCAATCATATCTATGCTAGGAAGTAGGGACTTTATTATTTGCAGAATCAGATGAGGAGTTGCAGGCGTTATGCTGCTACTACTTATAGTTGTCCTAGCTGGAAATTGAGTTTTCCTTCCTGCCTGAAATGTGTCTAATTTGTTCTCAATGTTGTTTCACATTTGTATAATCTGTTCATAGTCACCAGCTTCTTTAACAATGATGATTGTACGAAGCTTACAGTCCAAGCGTTCTGTTCTCATGATTCATTTAATCTGTTATTCAGTATCTATCCTTTGGATGTAACAGTTTAGTTTATTTATTTTCTGCCCAGAAAATATGCTTCATCTAGCATTTCTGTCCAGTTTTGAATGGCACACCGCTCATGATAATGCTTAGTTGAGAGTTTGCCCATCATTCTGTTTACCCACTGTTCAAACATTAATATTCATTTCAGGCAGGACAGAGTGCAAGCTTATGACCATTTCATATAACATGATACTGATAGGCTGGGTTATTGATTATCGAGTAGCACATTGCCTGAGATGTGCTGTATGGCAATAATGTATCACATGTTGAGAGGCAACATTGCTTGCAATAAAATCTTTTTAGCCCCTACACTTGTTACTGTCTTGTATGACACTACAGATTTTGTTGAAAACTTGCAATGTATGACTTTGCACATTAGCCTTAACAACTAACTGATAATTAAGGGTAGTACATTCATATCTTGTCTCTTTTATATGTTTAAGCAGTGATATAAACGTTTCACAATGCAATTAATAATTCATTGGCCTCAATTTCCCATTGTTAGACATGCTGAGGTGGGACTAATGTTATTTTTCCCATCTGATGTTAGTTAACATTTCTTGACAGGAAAACAAGTGTTTGGTTGTTTTCTTTACACAATACTGAGTAATGAACAGTTTTGACTCTAATACTGGCCTATATCTGTCAAGCCAGAATGATTTTCACATTTTATTCTTGAAGTTCCTGCACAACTAACAATAAGTAGTTGTCTGAGGGGAAAGACAACTATTGTAGTCTGGGCCAACCTCTTCCTCTCCTCCTCCCCAAATAAGATTCTGTACCTATTTCTGGGTTAAGGAGCCTGGAAATGTTCCTGTTGTTGTGTCTTTGCAGCTGGATGTGACATCATCACTTTGGAAGTACTCCATATCATTATTATGTTGAATTAGATAAAAGTCAAGTCAAGCTTTATAGCTATAACAGATGGGTGTATGTGGCTAAATTACAGACAGTAAATAATTGTACATTCCACAGTTCTTTGAGCAGAATTGGATTTTAAGATCATCTAGAAGCTAAATGTAAAGGGATTTGTTTGTGGGTCAGGATAACTGTAGAACCTACCACCTTCTTCCACATCGCTTGCAAAGGGACAGAATGGTAGTCCCAGGAAGAATTTGAAAATTATGCATGTTACTTTTTAACTTGACATAAACTAACGACATCAAGTTTTCCTGAATTTGACCACTATGAAAACCTTGGGGAATAGATTCATCCAAATAAAAATCTGAAATGGAAAATGCTGGAAATTTAAAAACAATTTGCAACAACTCTATACAGCAGGGGTTACACCAAGACTATAACTGAAAGATTCATCTCTTTCCCCTTTCTATTATGATCAATTTTGAGTTAGGAAAGATTTAGGCATTAACTCCTCGGGAATTTTTTAGTCCAGTTCAAATGTCTTGTTTCTATCTAAACAAACTGCCAGCCAGAGCCACTGTTTAATTTCTTTTCAAATAAAGGCAACACAGCACTTTCCCATTATGGCAGTTCAACAGTCGTGTAATGTAATGCATTTTGTGATGTGTGGGAGTTCTACCCAACTTTCTGATTTCAAGGCTCAAGTCAGGCTAACCCTGATTAGCTGAATTATTTTGTTTCTGAAAATAAAACCTACAAATAGATGTCCACTTGAGTATTGGTAGGTTAGTGTTCCACAATCTGAAACTGATAACCCCAAAACCAGAAGGTACAGCAGGTGCTAATGTGTGACATCTGAGGTCAGTTTGTTGGTGGAAATGAATGCTACAAATGACCCCCTGTCTATGACTAATACAAAATGGCAACCTTAGTACCCAGTAAGTAGTTTCAAACAGTGACACCCCCACCCCCACCCCACAAATCACTAACATCAGAAAGGTTAGCATGCATACAAATTGCAGGTCTGTACAACGAACAATAGAGTCGAATACTCGTTCACATACAGTGCAGAACATTGGGGCTTTTAAGCAAGAAACTTGAGGAACTTTATTCAACTTTTAATTAAAATTTGAAGGATTGCATAGTTTCCCAGATCTGCAGTAAGTGTGAATGTAGTATTCATTGATACTGACATTCAAGTCATTAGCTTTGAGATGTAGATCAAGTTTCCTTTTACTGCACAAGGGTTGAAGTGCTTTCTAGTGGACTATTTCTTTTTCTTGAATTTTTTTATTGAGAAATCTTTTTACAAAATTACAAAAATATAACAATCTAAAATTGTAACAACAATATCAATGAACTACCCTACTGTACAAAACAAATCAAAACTACACTCACAACAAACCAATACATAAATAAATGACACCACTCAGCGTAACCACACTGAAGCTCCCAACCTTCAGT
This sequence comes from Chiloscyllium plagiosum, assembly GCF_004010195.1. Lineage (NCBI taxonomy): Eukaryota > Metazoa > Chordata > Chondrichthyes > Orectolobiformes > Hemiscylliidae > Chiloscyllium > Chiloscyllium plagiosum. Next base: position 45,740,436 of record NC_057734.1, read on the forward strand.
AGCATGAATTATTACACACTTATTTATTCGGGATTCTTCCTTTCGGGGCACGAGGCTCACCAAACCTAATCATCATGGCTAAACAAAGGCCCTAATTTTAAAATGGCAAACAAATTCAAAAAGGGCTGCTTATAAAACTTTTCCATTTTATGGTGCACCATGTTTGTGAGGAAATCTAAAGGGATGAGTTCCACAATTAACTTACACCATCCCAATAGGCCTGGAGGGCTCTCAGACACCCAGCTCATCAGAATGTTCTTCCTCACACAGAAAGTGAGAATGTAAAATAGCTTTTTCCCATGTGTATCTAAGGAAGATAAATTCAGCAAGGCCAAGAGAAGAGAGACTGGGTCTACCTTAACTTCGGTCCCTAGGACCCCCTTTATTACTCCTGCCACAGTGCTCCAGTATCTATGAAGCTTGTGGCATGGCCACACACAATGATTGAGGGTATCTGTGCTTATATTGCACTTGGGGCACATTGGAGATGCTCCTTTTGAATTTCACAAGACAATCTGGGGCCAGATGAACCTATGAAGAACCTTCAACTGCATGGCGTGTGTTACAGATTGAGATCTATCTTGCGTTCTCCCAAATGTCCTCCCATGTTTTTGAGGGAATCTCCATGCCCAACTCTTGCTCACAGACCTCCCATAGTCACTCAATATCGTTCGAGGCACTGCACCCCAGTAGGTCATAGAGAGTACTAACCGAGAATGTGCTTGTGGCATGAAGCACACTTTTCTCTATGTCACACCTATAGGGGTTGGTCAAAAAACATTGTTTTGTTTTGGATAAAGTCCCTAACCTGAAAGAAATGAAAAATGTCTCTGCTGGGCAATCCATACTTGTGGCTCGTTTGGTTGAAGGACATCATAATCTCCCCCACAAACAAGACTCCCAAACAGGAGACTCCCCTAGTCGCCCAAAGTTTGAATCCAGCGTCCATCAACCCTGGCTAGAATTCCAGCGTACCACTTACAGGGGTAAGAAAGGAGGTTTTAAATAAACTGGCCAGTCATTCACAAAGAATAGAAGGGAACTTAGTTGGTATCTCTTAACATTTCCCCCCCCATAACCCTTGAGGTAGTTGCAATTTGGCAAGCTTAATGAGGGACCGCCTGTGACACCAAATAAAAGAACTAAGCCAACCAGTGAGCCTCCGCAATGTTTGCCTGGAAAACATCAGTGTGAGCATTCGCATGGGATATAGCAAACAAGGAAGAACATTCATTTTGATAAGGGCTGTTTGACCTAACCAGAAGATTGGAAGGGCCTCTCATTTTTGAAGATCTTGTCTAATCCTGTCAAGCAAGTGAGCAAAATAAGCCTTAAATAACTGATCAAAGACGTGAGTAACAAAAATACCTAAGTAAAGGAACTCTTTCCCCCCACCCCCCCCGCAACCATTTAAAGGGGAATCATAATTCACCTTCAACATCAGGTATCCCCTTAAGACTCCCCATGGGCATAGCCTCCAACTTTGCAAAATAGATCTTATATCCTGAAAAAGAGCCAAATTAATTAATACATTGTATTAAAACGGGGTGCAAGAAACTGCCAGGTTTGATAAGATGAGGAGGACATCATCTGCATATAATGTGATCTTATGTGCCCTTGATCCCACTTCTGGGGCAGCGAGGTTGGGGTCCATCCAGATAGCCAACGTAAACAGTAGCAGCGAGAGGGGACAACCTTGCTGACTGCCCCTACCAAGACTGAAATTACTGGATCTTGCACCATTGGTGAGAACCACAGCCAGAAGATCACTATACATGACCTCCACCTATCTGACAAAGTTCTCACCTAGACCAAACCATTGCAGGGTATCAAAAAAGATGGCTGCTCCACTGGTCAAATATCTTCACTGCGTCTAAAGAGATCACCAACCGATGGTGAACTGATCATTGCTGACACACTTGGACCATGTTTAGTAATCTTCTAATATTATTAGAGAACCTGCGGCCCTTTCTGAAACCGTCTGGTCCTCCTTAACAACAGAGGGCAACACCCTCTCCAATCTCAACACAAGTGTCTTGGATAAAATTTTGAAGTCCGAATTTAACAGCAAAATGGGCCTATATGAAGCACAGTCCTCTGGGGTCTTCCCTTTCTTGAGAATGAGAGAGATGTTAGCCTCTCTCCGGGATGGCAGGAGGCAGTCATGACTGTACAAATAGTTGTACATGTCAACGTCTTACTGCCTCCTGTATCTCTTGCACTGTTAATGGGGCATTAAGAAGAGATGCCTGTTCTGAAGTCACACCTGGAAGGTCCAGGTTCTTAAAAAAAAGACTTCATCTCAGCCAACCTGTCCTCACAGCAAGTAAGAATCCCAGTGCTGTCTCTGATTGACACAATGGATTGGGGGGCACTCTTTTTATTCCTGGGCAGATATGCCAGGTATTTGCCTGGTCTATCATCATGCTCAAACAGCCTTTGTTTCGCAAAAGAGAGTTACATCTTTGCTCTGTGAGTGAGCATGGAGTTCAAAGTAACCCAGAGAGCTGTGACTCACTGCAATTTAGTCACCAATGGCGCATCAAAATATGCTGTCTCAGCTGCCTTCAACCATGCCTCAAGCAGACACTGCTGTCGCTTCCAACTGGCCGAATAAGAGATAATTATCCCCCGAGCGTAGGCCTTAGCAGTCTCCCAGATTATAGATGGGTTGCTAGCCATACCTGAATCGATAGTCAAGAATGCTTTAAACTCACTCGAGAAATACTCAATAAATTTACTGACCTTAAGAAAAAAGGATCCGCGAACCTGTTTCATTGCCCTTAATCTAACTTCCAAGTTCATTGCTGCATGATCAGAAATGGCCATGTTTCCAATTTTACAGGACATTACCAAATCCAGAAAAACCGAGGGAGCTGAAAGAAATGGTCAATCCTAGTATGACACTTGTGCAGATGAGAGAAAAAGGTGAAATCCCTACCTGTAGGGTGGAGACATCTCCAACCATCCACCAGCCCCAATTCCACACATAAGACAACCAGTTGCTAAGATTGCAGAGAGATGTTTGGGCATTCTACCCACTGTGAGGTCCATAAAGTGACTAAAATCTCCCCCTATGATAGTGTGTCGCGTTACAAGGGCACTCAACTTAGAAAGTGCATCATTCAGGAATTTGAGGGGGTGTGCCGGGGGACACTAAACATTTAGAATGCCAGACTCTTCACCATGTATTAAAGCTTTAAGGATTATGAACCGCCCATATTCATCTTTAATTTGATCTAATAGCTTAAATGGGAGATTCTTCTGGACAAATATGGCCACTCCTGTGCTCTCACTATTAAAGGACAAAAAGAACACCTGATCAAATCCATCCTTCTGTCACTTTAGATGCTCCTTATCATCAAAGTAAGTTTCTTGCAACAGGGCAATATCAACCCTCTCCTTCCTGAGACTTGAAAGTACATTTTTTTTCTCTTGACTGGCGAGTGACTCCCCTTCATATTCCAGGTGCTTAACCAAATTCCTCTATAACAACCCTTGAATCCCCAAGAGGAAGAACACTACTCACGATGCACCGAGTGTAAATAAATGGAGACTCATGAAGCCTATAAAACGCAAACACTGAAACTATGTTCACATAATTTTAAAAAACTACATCTACTAAAAACCAACAAACTAAGCCAATTACAACATACAAAAAAAATGAAGGGAGACTCTCCCCCTGCTCACAGGGGGCGATTACACTCCCCTCACATACCTCCATAATGCCTTCTAACTTAAGCTATGCCCCAAACTCAGGCAAAGGATAAAAGAAAAATAGATATTATAAACAAAGAAATTAAAGTGGGCATTTCACCCATCCCCACCCATGCATTGACCTTAATTATCACTCGAAAAATAATCCACAACACTTTCGAGAATACAATAATGAAGAAAAAGGAGAAGTACACAAGGTAGAGAGAAAAAAAAGGGAAAAGAAAAGAGAACCATTATTGTTCATGTTCTTTGGACCATCCAGTCAATTTCAAAGTTCCAGAAAGTTCTTTGCTTTTTCTGATGATTCAAATACATGCACAGACCCTTCATGACTGCTGGGCACCTGATGGGATATTGAATATCCAGATTCCTCAGTCTCTTCTTCACCTCATCAAAGGACTTCCTGTTGTGGATCACGACTGCAGAAAAGTCCTAAAAAGAAATCTTGAATCCTTTATAAATCAGGGCCTGTGGACACTTCCCCAGTGATCTGGAGGCTTCTGTTACCTTTTGTTTGTCCCGAGAGGTCTGGAATCACACTAGGACCGGTACAGGGTGCTGATCGGAACCAGGCCTGCACACCGCCACCCGGTGAGCTCTATCAATTCACACCTGTCCTACCTCGGCCTCCCAGCCCAGAAATTGCGACAACCAGTGTTTGAAAAAACTGGCTGGCTGCTCGCCTTCTTTTCGGTCCAACAGCCCGACCCACCCAGATGTTCTTTCTTCGACCTCGATTTTCAAGGTCGTCGACCTGCTCTACAAAGGCCCCGTACATGTTTCTCCAGGACTGGACCCACCCCCTGAGACTCAACCGTGGTCTCTGACATTGTGGTCTACTGCTCGACCTCGTTCACTCACTTCCCGAGACTGTGCAGCTCCTGCTCATGCTTCTACAGCATAGCCGAGATTGGTTCCAGCCTGGTGCGATTCTCTTCAATCGAAGCTTCGATCTTCTCCCAAAGCTTCACAAACTCTGCAGCCAAGCCTTGTTGAGTAGGTGAGTCCATTGGGATTTCAGTGGAGGCCAAAGCTGCGGCCACAGGCATGTCCGATGCTGCAGGGGAATGTCCTGCATGTTGCGATTTATTCAGTCCTTTGCCTCTTGTCAGGTTCCCTTACTAGAAAAAAGTATGTAGCAATTCTACTAATATTAAACTATTGATTTTCTCCAAAGTAACTTAGATGGGGAGGGTAAAAGCACCATTCGCCTGAGTTATGGTGCAGAGCTCAGCAAGGCAGACCTGTTAGATGCCGCAATCTTGTATCCCAATGGACTGTTTTCTACCAACAGCGCATGAATCACATGAAAAACCTTCCTCTTTTAACACCTTCTGTCAAAAGCATTGGGAGATACAACTGCCAGAACAGTTCCTGAACAGCTAACTCTCAATTTAGCACTTAGCTATCATAAGAAGAACTCAAATGTGTGCATAAACCTGGTTCCCAACAATTATAATTCCCTCCCATAAGAAACTGACTACCCAAGGATCCTTACGTATATTTTTCTCCACCTCTTTCTTTCCTTTCTTTCTTTTCTTTTGCAGCCCCTCTTGAACCACTTTTATGTTTACAGCCTGGATATGTCCAGTTTATGCCTGATTTTCACTAATGCACCTCCAGCCATGATCATTGGGTTGATCTTTACCAGTATTCACATGGATAAGTAACTGACTGAGTCATATAACACACGGATTAAGGTGGGTGTTTTTCTGACCGGAGATGTGTGACTGGTGGTGTTCTGCAAGGATTAGTGCTGGGACGTCTATTGTTTGTAATATATAGAAATGATTTGGAGGAGAATGTAAGTGGTCTGATTAGTAAGCTTAAGGACAACATGAAGATTGGGGGAGCTGCGGGTAGTGAGGAGGATTGCCAGAGGATACAGCAGGATATAGATAGGCTGGAAACTTGGGTGGAGACTTGGGTGGATTGAGTTTAATCTAGACAAATACAAGTTGACGAATTTTGGAAGATCTAATGCAGTAGAGAAGTATCCAATAAATTACAGAACCCTTAGTAGCGTCATCATTCAGAGTGATCTAGGCACGTAGATCCACAGTTCCCTGAAAGTGAATAAGGAGGTCAAGAAGGCATATAAACATGTTTGACTTCATCAGTTGGGGCTAAGAGTATAAAAATTGGCACGTCATTGTTGCAGCTGTTTAGAACTTTACTTGGGCCATGTTTGGAATATTGTGTACAGTTCTGGTCACCACACTACCAGAAGGATTGGAGGCTTTGAAGAGGGTGCAGAAATGTTGCCTGGTTTGGAGAGTATTAGTTATGAGGAAAGATTGGACAAACTTGGTTTATTTTCACTTGAGTGTTGAAGGATTAGGGGCGACCTAGTAGAGGTTTGCAAAATGATGAGAGGCATGGATAGAATGGATAGTCAGTGTTGTTCTCAGTGTAGAAATATCAATTATTAGCGTACTTATGTTTAATATGAAATGGAGTAAGTTTAAAGAAGATGAGAGAGTTAGGTTTGTTACACAGAAGATGATAAATGCTTGGAATGCACTGCCAGACGGGTTTTGGAGGCAGATACAAGAGCAATGTTGAGGAAGCATCTTGTCAGATATGTGAATAAGCAGGGAATAGAGGGAAATGTACCATGTAGTGGCAAGAGATTTTTAGTTTAGAAAGGCAGTTTTGTCATCGCAGTCTTGGTGGGCCAAAAGACCTGTTCTGAAATGTACTGTTCTTTAGTTTCAGTTTTTGTTTCAGACCTGCAGCATCTGCAGGAACCCAGTCTGCTGATGGAATTTTAATTTTTGTCATGTTCACTAATGTCCTTTTTGTGTAGAAAATCTGCTATCTGTGCTTGACCTAGCCTGACATGTGACTCCAGTCTCATTGCCACGTGGTTGATTCTTAACTTGCCCCTGAAATGGCCTAGCAAGCCACTTAGTTTAACTAGAGATGGACAGCAACTGCTGCCCTTGACAGCAGCATCCGCATCCAGTGAAAGAAATAAATAAAATGAATTGTAAAGCTGTCAGCTCAGAGCTTGTCCTGTAAACATTAATTGAATCCAGAAACCAGGATTCCTACTTAGAATTACAAAAAGGTAATTTTAAAAATAACATTGCTTTACCTTTGACATGGGTGTTAAATCTAATGAAATCGATTTTTCACGAGTAGCTGGCTAAATGATATACTATGCACTTTTTGTCTAAATTTTGATTTTGTTGTGTCTCCATTGCTGTTGTACTTAGGGAGTTATATAACTATCTGAAACAAACATCTCAAAATTTCTTTATAATCTCCCTGCTCATGGACTCCATGTGTGGTACAACACAACATTGAAATATATGCACACTTCACGATTACTTCAGTTCATAAATTTAACTGACACCTATAAAGTCTTAGTAACTTCTTCCAGGATGTAATTGCATCTAGTCAATAAAGGAGGCAGTTCAGTAATCTCTCTCTTGAGAGAGAGCAAGAGACAGTTCAGAAATCTTTAAGAAAACAATTTAAGAAGAACTGACAGATTAACGTTCATGAAAGCAAAAGTAAACATATATAGTTAGAAATATTGTATTTAGAGATCTAGTATTTTATCTAAGAGTTACGTTATTCATTTAATCATTGTCAGATAATGCATTTAAAATGTTACAATTGAAATGAGGCTGATTGAGGCAGTGGAGTATAGGAACCTGACCTAAAGAATGTGGTGTAGGAACTTGATGCAAGGAATGGGGTGTAGCAGCCTGACCTAAGGCATGGTGTGTAGGAGCCTGACCCGGGGCATGGGGTGTAGGAACCTGACCCGGGGAATGGAGTATAGGAGCCTGACCCGGGGCATGGGATGTAGGAACCTGACCCAGGGAATGGGGTGTAGGAACCTGACCCAGGGAATGGGGTGTAGGAGCCTGACCCGGGGAATGGGGTGTAGGAGCCTGACCCGAGGCATGGGGTATAGGAACCTGACCCAGGGAATGGGGTGTAGGAACCTGACCCAGGGAATGGGGTGTAGGAGCCTGACCCAGGGAATGGGGTGTAGGAACCTGACCCAGGGAATGGGGTGTAGGAGCCTGATCCGAGGCATGGGGTTAGATTAGATTAGATTACTTACAGTGTGGAAACAGGCCCTTCGGCCCAACAAGTCCACACCGCCCCACCGAAGCGTAACCCACCCATACCCTTACATTTACCCCTTCACCTAACACTACGGGCAATTTAGCATGGCCAATTCACCTGACCCTGCACATCTTTGGACTGTGGGAGGAAACCGGATCACCCAGAGGAGACCCATGCAGACACGGGGAGAACGTGCAAACTCCACACAGTCAGTCGCCTGAGGCGGGAATTGAACCCGGGTCTCTGGTGCTGTGAGGCAGCAGTGCTAACCACTGTGCCACCGTGCCCGAGGAATGGTGTATAGGAGCCTGACCCGGGGCATGGGGTGTAGGAGCCTGACCCGGGGCATGGGGAGTAGGAACCTGACCCGGGACATGGGGTATAGGAACCTGACTCAGGGAATGGGGTGTAGGAACCTGACCCGGGGAATGGGGTGTAGGAGCCTGACCCAGGGAATGGGGTGTAGGAGCCTGACCCGAGGCATGGGGTATAGGAATCTGACCCAGGGAATGGGGTGTAGGAGCCAGACCCGGGGAATGGGGTGTAGGAACCTGACCCGAGGAATGGTGTGTAGGAACCTGACCCGGGGAATGGGGTGAAGGAACCTGACCTGGGGAATGGGGTGTAGGAACCTGACCCGGGGAATGGCGTGGAGGAGCCTGACCCGGGGAACGGGGTGAAGGAACCTGACCTGGGGAATGGGGTGTAGGAACCTGACCCGGGGAATGGCGTGGAGGAGCCTGATCTGGGGAATAGCGTGGAGGAGCCTGACCCGGGGAACGGGGTGAAGGAACCTGACCTGGGGAATGGGGTGTAGGAACCTGACCTTGAGAATGAGGTGTAGAAGCTTGACCCGGGGACTGGGGTGCAGGAACAAAGGAATGGGGTGTAGGAACCTGACCCGGGGAATGGCGTGGAGGAGCCTGACCCGGGGAACGGGGTGAAGGAACCTGACCTGGGGAATG
>NC_057734.1:45749783-45750273 GCF_004010195.1 Chiloscyllium plagiosum
CGGGTAAAGGGGTGTTGGAGCCTGACTCGGGTAAAGGGGTGTTGGAGCCTGACTCGGGGAATGGGGTGTAGGAGCCTGACCCGGGTAAAGGGGTGTTGGAGCCTGACTCGGGTAAAGGGGTGTTGGAGCCTGACTCGGGTAAAGGAGTGTTGGAGCCTGACTCGGGTAAAGGGGTGTTGGAGCCTGACCCGGGTAAAGGGGTGTTGGAGCCTGACTTGGGGAAAGGGGTGGAGGAGTCTGACCCGGGGAATGGGGTGTTGGAGCCTGACCCGGGAATGGGGTGTAGAAGCCTGACCTGGAAAATGCGGTGTAGGAAGCTGACCTGGGGAATGGGGCTTGGGAATCTGACCTGGGTAAAGGAATGTAGGAACCTGACCTGGGGTCTGGGGTGCAGGAACAAAGGAATGGGGTGTAGGAACCTGACCCGGGGAATGGAGTGTAGGAGCCTGACCCGGGGCATGGGATGTAGGAACCTGACCCGGGGCATGGG
>NC_057734.1:45750279-45772090 GCF_004010195.1 Chiloscyllium plagiosum
CAAAGGAATGGGGTGTAGGAACCTGACCCGGGGCATGTGATGTAGGAACCTGACCCGGGGCATGTGATGTAGGAACCTGACCCGGGGCATGGGGTGTAGGAACCTGACCCGGGGCATGGGGTGTAGGAACCTGACCCAGGGAATGAGGTGTAGGAGCCTCACCCGAGGCATGGGGTGTAGGAACCTGACCCGGGGAATGGGGTGTAGGAGCCTGACCTGAGGCATGGGGTATAGGAACCTGACCCAGGGAATGGAGTGTAGGAACCTGACCTTGAGAATGAGGTGTAGGAGCTTGACCTGGGGACTGGGGTGAAGCAGCCAGACCCGGGGAATAGGGTGTCGGAACCAGCGCCGGGGAATGGGGTGTAGGAACCAGACCGAGGGAATGGGGTGTAGGAACCTGACCCGGGGAATGGGGTGAAGGAGCCTGACGTGGGGAATGGGGTGAAGGAGCCTGACCCGGGGAATGGGGTGAAGGAACCTGACCTGACGAATGGGGTGTAGAAGCCTGACCTGGGAAATGCAGTTTGGGAGTCTGACCTGGGTAAAGGGATGTAGGAGCCTGACCGGGGGACTGGGGTGAAGGAACCTGACCTGGGGAATGGAGTGTAGGAACCAGACCCAGGGAATGGGGTGTAGGAGCTTGGCCTGGGGAATGGGGTGAAGGAACCTGACCTGGGGACTGGGGTGCAGGAACCTGACCTGACGAATGGGGTGTAGGAGCCTGACCCGGGTAAAGGGGTGTTGGAGCCTGACCCGGGTAAAGTGGTGTTGGAGCCTGACTCAGGTAAAGGGGTGTTGGAGCCTGACTCAGGTAAAGGGGTGTTGGAGCCTGACTCGGGGAATGGGGTGGAGGAGCCTGACCCGGGGAATGGGGTGAAGGAGCCTGACCCGGGGAATGGGGTGTCAGAACCAGACCCGGGGAATGGGGTGAAGGCGCCTGACCCGGGGAATGGGGTGTAGGAACCAGACCCGGGGAATGGGGTGTCAGAACCAGACCCGGGGAATGGGGTGAAGGCGCCTGACCCGGGGAATGGGGTGTCAGAACCAGACCCGGGGAATGGGGTGAAGGCGCCTGACCCGGGGAATGGGGTGTAGGAACCAGACCCGGGGCATGGGGTGTAGAAGCCTGACCCGGGGAATGGGGTGTAGAAGCCTGACCTGGGAAATGCAGTGTAGGAAGCTGACCTTGGGAATGGGGTTTGGGAGTCTGACCTGGGTAAAGGGATGTAGGAACCTGACCCGAGGAATTGGGTGTAGGAGCCTGATCTGGGGAATGGGGTGTAGGAACCTGACCCGGGGAACGGGGTGTAGGAACCTGACCCGGGGAACGGGGTGTAAGAACCTGACCCGAGGAACGGGGTGGAGGAACCTGACCCAGGGATTGGGGTGTAGGAACCTGACCCGAGGAACGGGGTGTAGGAACCTGACCCAGGGAATGGGGTGTAGGAACCTGACTCGGGGCATGGGGTGTAGGAGCCTGACCCGAGGCATGAGGTGTAGGAACCTGATCCGGGGAATTGGATGTAGGTGCCTGATCTGGGGAATGGGGTGAAGGAACCTGACCTGGGGAATGGAGTGTCGGAACCAGACCTGGGGAATGGGGTGTAGGAGCTTGACCTGGGGATTGGGGTGAAGGAGCCTGACCCGGGGAATGGGGTGTAGGAACCTGACTCGGGTAAAGGGGTGTTGGAGCCTGACTCAGGGAATGGGGTGGAAGATCCTGACTCAGGTAAAGGGGTGTTGGAGCCTGACTCAGGGAATGGGGTGTAGGAGCCTGACCCGGGTAAAGGGGTGTTGGAGCCTGACTCGGGTAAAGGGGTGTTGGAGCCTGACTCAGGGAATGGGGTGGAGGAGCCTGACCCGGGGCATGGATGTCGGAACCTGACCCGGGGCATGGGGTAAGGAAGCTGACCTGGGGAATGGGTTTGGGAATCTGCCCTGAGTAAAGGGATGTAGGAACCTGACCTGGGGAATGGGGTGTAGGAGTCTGACCCGGGTAAAGGGATGTTGGAACCTGACCTGGGGAATGGGGTGTAGGAACCTGTCCCGGGAAAAGAAGTGTTGGAGCCTGACCCGGGGAATGGGGTGTAGGAACCTGACCCGGGAAATGCGGTGTAGGAAGCTGACCTGGGGAATGGGGTTTGGGAGTCTGACCCAGCTAAAGGAGTGTAGGAACCTGACCTGGGGAATGGGGTTTGGGAGTCTGACCTGGGTAAAGGGGTGTAGGAACCTGACCTGGGGAATGGGGTTTGGGAGTCTGACCCGGGTAAAGGGATGTAGGAACCTGACCTGGGGAATGGGGTGTAGGAGCCTGACCCGGGGCATGGGGTGTCGGAACCTGACCCGGGGCATGGGGTAAGGAAGCTGACCTGGGGAATGGGTTTGGGAATCTGCCCTGAGTAAAGGGATGTAGGAACCTGACCTGGGGAATGGGGTGTAGGAACCTGACCCGGGGAATGGGGTGTAGGAGCCTGACCCGGGAAAAGGAGTGTTGGAGCCTGACCCGGGGAATGGGGTGTAGGAACCTGACCCGGGAAAAGGAGTGTTGGAGCCTGACCCGGGGAATGGGGTGTAGGAACCTGACCTGGGAAATGCGGTGTAGGAAGCTGACCTGGGGAATGGGGTTTGGGAGTCTGACCCAGCTAAAGGGGTGTAGGAACCTGACCTGGGGAATGGGGTTTGGGAGTCTGACCTGGGTAAAGGGGTGTAGGAACCTGACCTGGGGAATGGGGTTTGGGAGTCTGACCCGGATAAAGGGATGTAGGAACCTGACCTGGGGAATGGGGTGTAGGAGTCTGACCCGGGTAAAGGGGTGTAGGAACCTGACCTGGGGAATGGCATACAGGAACCCGATCCCGAGGAATGGGGTGTAGTAGCCTGACCCCGGACCTTTCCAAGGCATTCAATATTGAAAGGAAAAATTGCTTTATAAATTTGAATTTATCTGGATTTCAGAGCAGCTGTATGTAATGTGTGGCAGTGGACAATGTGTCTGGATGCAAGGTGACTGATGCAGCTTAACATATAACATGACACTAATGCTGAAATAATTCCTGGAGTATGATAATATAAATCTTTCTATCCCTGTCTGAATCCTGTGGTCTTATTGTGTTCTGTACCTTGTCTGTGTGCGAGAGCTTTGTAGTGACTGGCCACCATGAAGTATCCCAGTTTGTCCTGTTATTGCACTTTCACCTCTAAGCTGTGCTATAATTTAACCAAACTAGTACTGTCTTTGGAAACACTCAACATGGTATCCAGTGATTAGAGCGCAGGCTGTTATATGAATTGCAGCAGCATTAATCACTAGAAAAAAAATGACAATAATTGCCAGAAAATATGGACTCGTTTTGCAGTGAATCCTGGGAGACTGGATCCCAACTCACAGACATGTTTGCAGTTCAATAAGCCAAACTCTCAATGGCAGCTTTTCTCATACATTGTTATTTTATTAATACTATTATAGCTATAATCCCTTCTAAAGTTATTTTCATGTCCCTCCTGAACTGCATATAGCCTTGAGGAACGTGCTTGTTGTGAAAGTGAAGACTAACTTAACACCAAGAGTTTGTGTAGCATTTCTTACAGCGAGGCTGCAAGGCGTGAGGATTCCCCAGGGACAGGTAGTGCCACAGATTGTTACCTGCACGGACTGTGAGCTGCTCGACAGTGAAATCAGCGAGAAAACCCACTCAGGCCACCTGGGTAGTGGCTCATTGTGCTGTTTGCCATTTTGCAGCGACCCTACAAACAAGCTTTTCCTCCCAGAAGCTTGTTGTGATAATAGAATTGTGTGTGCAAAATCACCAAGCTGATGATCACATAATTTGTTTTATACTTTAGCCTGTGTCTAATACAGTTACATTGGTGTATCAAAACATCATAAATAGAAGCTATATCATATAGCCTTGCTCCTTGAACTGTCCCAATAACTCAGTATTGTGAAATCTGATCTTTGATTTGAAGTTCACTTTATCAAGCTATCCCTCTGTCAATCCTTTGTTATTTTCAGTGAATGGTGAGAGCGTGAAGGTGAAATAATTCAATGACCCCGCAGTGGCAATAAGAATACAATTAACTTTGGTGGTTCCTCAGATAGGAAGGGGAAAAATCAGCACAAATTTCCTCTTGACTTTAATCTAGTGCCCATTACTAGAAAGTGAGTATATGAATGTTGACTGAGGTCAGAGTTCACTTTCACATTGAATAGTTTGCTAACATCTGAAGTCTGAAGACAGCTAACTGAGTGAGGTGCTGGAAGTTTACGTACATTGTATACCTGTAAGTGTAGTACCAAGGTCCCTACCACTGGACCAGGAGCTGAAAATGTGTTGCTGGAAAAGCGCAGCAGGTCAGGCAGCAACCAAGGAGCAGGAGAATCGACGTTTCAGGCATGAGCCCTTCTTCAGGAATCCTGAAGAAGGGCTCATGCCCGAAACGTCGATTTTTTCCAGCAACACATTTTCAGCTCTGATCTCCAGCATCTGCAGTCCTCACTTTCTCCATTGGACCAGGAGACCTGGGTTCACGTCCCACCTGCTCTAGAAGTGTGTCATAACATATCTGAGCAAATTGATTCAAAATGTTCCATAATTGCAAGAGATAGGCAAAAAAATAGGAAGTGCTGGGGAAGTTTAACAAGTCTAGTAGCATCTATGGAGAGATAAGTGAACATTTCTCTCTCAGAGAATTGCCAAAGAATATGGACTCGTTTTACATTGAATCCTGGGAGATTGGAGTTCTCCGAGTGAACATTTTAAACTGAGTTCCGCAGAAGGATCATAACACACACCAAACATCAGTGCTGTTTCTCTCTCCACATATGCTGCACACCTGCTGAGTTTTTCCAGAACCTTGTTTCTTACTTCAGAATTTCAGCATCTGCAGTATTTTGTTTTTATTATATGCTACTAAACAAGAGACCAAGGTTCAAGTCCTTCTTAGTCCTTTGGCAAGGTTCCACATTGTAGGCTGCTCTGGTAGGTTAGATTGCATGGAATCCAGAGGGAACAGGCAAATTGCATACACAATTGACTTGATGGTAGGAAGGAGAGTGTAATAGTGGAAGGATGCTTGTCAGACTGGAGGCCTGTGACTAGTCGAGTGCCTCAGGGGTCAGTGCTAGGCCCATTGCTGTTTGTTATCTATATCAATGATTTAGATAAGAATCTTCAAGGCATGATTAGTAAGTTTGCAGATGAAAGTAAAATAGGCAGTATTGTGGACAGTGAGGAAGGTTATCAGAAATTGCAGCGGGACCTTGATCACCTTGGGGAATGGGCCAAGAATGGCAAATGAAATTTAATATAGATAACTGTGAGGTCTTGCATTTTGGAAAATCAAATCAAGGTAGGAGTTTCATGGTGAATGGTAGGGCCTTAAGGAGTGTAGTAGAACAGAGGGGCCCTTGGATTTCAGGTGCACAGTTCTCTGAAAGTGGGCAGTAAAGAAAGCTTTTGGCACATTGGCCTTCATCAGTCGGGGCAGTGAGTGTAGAAGTTGGGAAGTTATGTTGCAGTTGTACAGGACATTGGTGAGGCTGCACTTGGAGTATTGTGTTCAGTTTTGTTCACCTTGCTATTGCAAGAATGTTACTAAACTGGAAAAAGTGCTGAAGAAATTTATAAGGACTCAAGGATCTGAATTATGGGGAGAGGTTGGATAAGCTAGAACATTTTTCTTTAGAGTATAGAGAACAGAGGGGAAATCCTATAGATGTGTATCAAATCATGAGAGGCATGGATAGGGTGAATGCACTCAAGTCTTTTTCCCAGAGTTGTGGAATCAAGGACTAGAGGGCATCAGTTTAAGGTTAGAGGGGAAAGAATAAAAGGGAACCTGAGTGGCAACTTTTATATACAAGAGGTGATACACGTATGGAATGAACAGCCAGTGGAAGTGGTTGAGGTGGGTACGTTAACAACATTTAAAAGGCATTTGGACAAATGCATGGATAGGAAAGGTTCAGAGGGAAAAGGGGTTAGCACGGGTGGACATTTTGTCAGCTTGAACCAGTTTGGGCCAAAGGGCCTGTCTCCGTGCTGTAGGACTTTATGACTCTGTGATTCTCTAAGAGTGCCATAACGTATCTGAACAGGCTGATTTTTTAAAAATGCCAAAACAGTTGTAAGTGATTGAGTTTGGTTTTTCTTGATCTTTGGGCTGTTGTGACATCATGGTAGTATCCCCACCTCTGGATCAGAAGGGCCAGGTTCAAGTCATACCTGCTCTGGTGCTTTGTCATATGTCAAGATTAGAGTGGTATTGGAAAAGCACAGCAGGTCAGGCAGCTTCTGAGGAACAGGAAAATCAATATTTTGGGCAAAAGTCCTTCATCAGAAATTCAGGTTTTCCTGCTCCTTGGATGCTGCCTGACCTGCTGTGCTTTTCCAGCACCACTCTAATCTTGACTCTAATCTCCAGTATCTACAGTACCCACCTCCGCCTTTGTCATAGTGTGTCTGAATAGCTTGATTCACAACACTTTTTAACTGCTCGAATCAGTGTTCTGAGAAAACGAGGAGAAATAAATGCAGGGGATCAATCACTCAAAACTGATTGAGTTCATAAAGTTCAGCGGGTCATTTCAATAAGCTTAGCAATGGGCAAGGAGCATGGAGCTCAGTGAGGTCAGCAGCTTGCATTACCTGTGGATTACCAAAAAGTAATCAGAAGCCTTCATCAGAGAACCCCTTCAAATGCAACTCCAGTGCCACGTCAGCTAATCCTGGATCCAAATGGGATTGTGATAATGAGGAGTATATAGCCTATGTGTACGTGCAGGATATTGTATTTAAATCTCTTAAACTTGACTCTTCCACTAAGTATGTTTGCAAAGTGAATTTTGAGAACCTGTAGTCTAGATTGTAAAATCTGATTCGTATATAGGATTCCACAACATTGACTGTAGGGCATCACCGTGTGTGAAACTTCTTAACAAACCTGAACCATAAACTGTCCACAGCTTATATCCTACTATTTAATGAGCTAAGTGGCCTTGATATTCAGTAATCTAAAGTCTGGATTTCTTCTGTCTGTTCTTAAAACAGGCGTGAGATAAGAAATGTGAAGAACACCAACCATTTTCATTTATTGCTATCTCAAGAATGTGTTGTAAAAACTGACTATTCTGATTTATTTTAAAAACTTGCATTTATATGGCAATGTCTTTAGCACACTAGCCATGACAATGACACTTTACAGCCAGCTAAATAGAATCATAGAATGTTACAGTACAGAAGGAGGCCATTCGACCCATTGTACCTGTACTGGCTCCTGAAAAGAGCTATCCAGCTTTTCCCATTCTCCAGTCCTATCTCTGTAACCCTTTTACTTCACTTTCAAACATATATTCAGCTTTGTTTTGAAGCCTCCTATTGAATCCAACTCTACCACTTTTCCAGGCAGTGCATTCCAAGTCCTAACAACTCCCTGAGTGAAGAAATTTCTCTTCATCTCATTCCCAGCTCTCTTGCTAACAATCTTGAAAGCCTTCGAGACTGAGAGGAGACATTATTGAGGTTTATAAAATCATGAGGGGCATAGATAGGGTGAATGGCCAAGGTTTTTTTTCTCGAATCGGAGAGTACAAAACTAGAGCACATAGATTTAAGGTGAAAGGAGAAAGGTTTTAAAAGGCTAACATTTTCATGCAAACGGTGGTGCGTGTAACAAGCTGCCAGAGGATATGGCAGAAGCGGCAACAATTACAGCAATTAAAAGGCATCTGAATAGGAAGGGTTTAGAGGGATATGGGTCAAGTGCTGGCAAATGGGACTAGGTCAGCGTTGGATGTCTGTTCGACGTGGATGACTTAGATCGAAGTTTGTTTCTGTGCTATGTGACTCTAAGTGACCAGAAATGTCATTGTGTCTGTATGGCGGCATTTTGTTTCCGTTAGCATTTTTTTCATATAAGCATACGTATTCTTCTAAATACGTCTAATACGTATTCTTCTAAAGTAATTTAAATTGATGTATTTTATATCAGTCAGCCACCTCTGTCTTAAAAAAGGCATTAAACCTGAGGAAAATGCATGCTGCAAAAAAATGTTTCTAAGATGGGAGAGTTCGAAGCTGGAAGGCATATTTTTAATGTGAGAAGAGATTTAAAAAGGATATTAGGGACAACTTTTTTTTTACACAGAGTAGTTAGTGTGTAGACTGAACTGCCAGAAGAAGTGGTGGATACAGGTACAGTTACAAATTTTAAAAAGATATTGGAATAATTACATGAAAAGGAAAGACTTGGAGGAGTATGAGCCAAATGCAGGCAGGTGGGACTAGTTTAGTTTGGGAATATGGCCGGCATGGACTAGTTGAAGCAAAGGGTCTGTTTCCATGCTGTATGACTCAATGACAGTCCAAACGTTCCATCAGAATATAAAGCACAGCAGAGACTAACTAAAAGATTAATCTGGAGTAAGAAATTAGAGTATGAGAGGAAGCTAGCTAAGAATGTAAAACTAGGAATGTAAGATTTTCTACAAGCATTTAGAAAGGAAACAAGTATGTAGAGTGAATGATGGACCCCTATAGAGTGAATGATGGACCCCTAAAGAGTGAAAATGGGGCATTAATCATCATAAGTAAGGAAGTGGCGGGTGAAATTAATAAACGTTTTGCTATGTCATTACAATAGGGATACAAAAAAAAACAATCCTGTAACAGCTGTAAGACAAAAACTGGAAGGGAGAGATGAACTCTGCAAAGTTACAATCACAAGGGAAATGATACTGAACATGCTGCCACTTCCCAGGGCGGGTGGCAGACTGACATGATGGACTTCATCCTAGGGACTTGGAAGAGTTTGCTAATGAAATAGTAAATGTATTGCTGTTAATTTTCCAAACTTTCCGAGATTCCAGGAAATGTTCCATTGGACTATAAACTAGCAAATATAATCTCTCTTTGCATTAAGGGCAAAGAGCAGAAAACAAGCAACTGGAGGCTTACCTGTTATGGAGAAGATCTTAGAATTGATCATTGAAGAGATTATAGCTGTGCACACAGAAAAACTCAAAGTAATCAGAAAGAGTCATCATGGTTTCATCAAAGCAAGATAATGTTTAACCAATTTATTGGAGTTCTTTGAAGGACCAACATGCACCGTGGAACCTGTGGTAGCTAAACTTGAAAATGACACAAAGATAGATAGGAAATTAGATAGTGAAGAGACATAGGAAGATGCAAATGAACATAAATAGGTTGACTGAATGGGGAAAGATCTGGCAAATAGAAAATGTGAAGATGTCCCTGTTGGCAGGAAGAATTAAAAAGAGAGTATTACTGAAAAGTGTGAGAACAAGTGTGAAATTCCATGCTGCAGAGGGATCTGGGTAATACAGTGCATGAGTCACAAAAAGTTGATATGCAGGCACAACATATTATCAGTGAGGCTTATGGGATGCTATCCATTTTATTGAGAGGGATTGAACAAAAAAGGGAGCTGTACTTCAGTAAAACAGGGCATCAGTGAGATGCACCTCATTTTGGTCTCCTTACTTAGGGATGTAAATGGTGTAGGTGGTTCAGAGAAGGTTATATTGGATTCATTCGCGAATAAATGGGTTGCTTTATTAGTGTAGATTGTACAAGCTGGGCTCCTTTCCACTGGAGTTTAGAAGAGTGAGGTGTGACTGGATTGAAGTTTACAAAGTTTGAATTGTTTTGACAGGATGGATGTGAAATGATGTTTCCTCCTGTGGATGAGTCTATTTTAAGATTAGGGATCATCCTCTCAGGACAGAAATAAGGGCGATTTTTGTTTTCTCTCTGTGAGTTATAGAGTCATGGAAACAGATCTTTCAGTCCAAATCATGCATGCTGACCAAATATCCTAAATTAATCTAATCCCATTAGCCAACAGCTGTACCAGCCTCCACCACTTCCTCTGGCAGCTCATTCCATACACGCACCACCCTCTGTGTGAAAAATATTGCCCCTTAGGTCCCTTTTAAATCTTTCTCCTCTCAACCTCCAGTTTTGGACTCCCCTACCCTGGGGAAAAATACCTTGGCTATTGTTGTGCAACTTTGGAACACTCTAACTTAAAAGTGGAAACGGGGAGAGTGAATATTTTTATGGCAGCTTAATAGATTCTTGTTCAGAGGGGAATCAAGGTTTTTTTAAGAGATAAATTGGGGTGTGGAATTCAAAACAGAAACAGATCAACCATAATCTTAATAAATGGCAAAGCAGGTTCGGGGAGTGTACTGGTCTGTTAGTGTTCCTATTTCATATGTTGTACCTTCTGTACAGTTTAATTCAGCAAAGGATGCCATTTCCTTACTACTCCTCCTGCCAGATTTTGTTGAACTATTGATTATGGTTTGAAAAAAGAACAAGTGGCCCCTGCTGGTCTGATGGAATGTGCCAGTAATAAAATCTTCCTCATAGCATTATATGGGAGACAAACCATTTTAAATTTACTTAGTAACTTCTTGCCTGCGCTTTGGAACATCCTGAGAACACGAAAGGCTAAACGCAAGTTCTTTTGTTTGGGGATTTTTCTTTATAATTTGTTTAACTGTTGTCAGAATTCCTGGGGTGTTTAATTGATATTTAAGATGTCCTTCTTTAACAAGGCCAGCTCTCTGCTAAGCACAGAAACAAGGTGATGATATGATGGTGCTGATTTCTGTATTCTGAAAATTCTGCTGTAATCTTGAACACCCATGCATTTGGCTAGTTCTACCTCTTCGTTTTTTGTTTTGTTGCCATTGGTAACCTGTTGGGTTCGTATTATTTTTCCAGTGTGATTCTATAACACAAAGTCAGACTCTGCGAAAATGAAGAAAACAAATGCTTTCAGCTGCGATGCAATTTCCTGTCAAATAAGCACATTGTAGATCTCAACTTGTTGTCAACCATTTAGCACATCTGAGTTGATTCAGGTTAAGGTAGTTGCAAGGCCAAGCAAGTTTAATCTGAGACAACAGAATTGTCCCGCTTGTTAAATTATGTTGAGCAGCAGCTTGTTTGGCACCACATCAACTTGCTCCATTACTGATGCTCAGCAGCAGTAGTGTGCATTATACAAGATGCACTGCAGAAATTCACCAAGCGTGAATTCACCATGACCACTTCCATCTAGAAGGAAGAAGGCAGCAGATACTGGGAACACCACCACCAGCAAGTTCCCCTCCAAGGCACTTGCCATCTTTACTGGGAAATATACCACCATTCCCTCATTGTCACTGGGACAAAATCCTGGAATTCCCTCCCTTAACAGCATTTGTGGATCTACCTAAGGCACATGGGCTGCAGTGGGTCAAAAAGGCAGCTCGCCACCACCGAAGGATGATGAATGCTGGCCCAGCCAGCGTTACCCACTTAATACAAGTGAATAAAAACATATTGGTGCAAAAACCACACATCTATGTTCCAGTATACCCGAAGTAGAATGGCACAGATTCAGCTGTAGGACTTGTGCACTGAAAACACAGCCTGTGTTAAGCCGCGGCCCCTCAGCATGCTTTTCTTAGGGGCTATCAGGTGGACCAACATTTAATCTGTATCTGTTAAAATTAGCAAAATATTTCACAGGGCTAATTGCCAAAGAATTCAGCCAGAAGACTAAAAATGTTACAGGGTTCATTTTCGTACACTTATGTATCCTTACAATTCGGACACATTCAGCAGTTCAGTACAATCCTGTAATTGCTTTTAGACTTTGCTTTGCACTGTCTTCTAGCCTTTGCTGCTGGAGCTATTATGGTAACAACTGGACAAGAAATCTGCCTTGTAGATGTGTGCAAATGGAGACAACACATTGCCATATGTTTATGGCTAAAATTGCCTGTGTATTTATAGTCCCATGCACAAGGCACATCTGTTATGTGCTCACTGTTGTATTTGCTACACTTTTTTGATTTTGACAATTCCCAGCATGAACTTCCTGTTTAGCAGTGGTTTGAACTTATGTTCATTCAACAAAAATAAAGGATAATAGTGAAATTTCTGTTTATTCTGTCAGTCAAGGCAAAGCATTTGGACGGAGCGTAATACTCAGCTGATGTTATCGCTGGTACCTCAAACAGCGCCATCTTCCTTGAGCATATCTTGGCAAACTTTTTTGTTATTTGCAAAAGGAATAATGTCATTACACTTCTAATCACAATTGCATCACATGCAAGTGATAAAACAATGTGTTCCAGTATGTGTATGTATTTATAAAAATAATTTAAAACAAGCACTTGCATTTATTTAATGCTTTCACAAACTGAGGTTGCACTGAAATATTAGCAGCCAATTTACTACGGCTGACACCCTACATTTCCCGAACAGATGTCCATTGAAAGAACAACATTGAACTTTTGTCCAATTTGAGTGACAAACTCATTAACACAACTCATCGAAGCCATGACAAACTTGGTCTGCGTTTAGAAAGAAAAATATTTACAATCCCCTCATTAAAAACAATGGAGTGCTAAACATTGACCTGTAGGCTTTACTTTAAATCTAACAAAAAGTTTACGATTGCGTCTGTAGCTTCTGTGAAGTTGGCAATTGTTTCTCAGACATGCCTTCACACCACAGCAATAACACAGTGTTCTTGTTTGAGATGCTACATCCCCTACAGAAAATTGCCTGCCCCTCACGCCATATCCCAACATGCCTTTCTTGTGAGCACACCACTTGGCACTGCGGCTGTGCACTAAACCATTGAGGGCTATCTGGGCTATGCTTGTAAGCCCATGATATATCTATACTGCACATACAAATTCCTGCTAATTGTCTGGGTGGATCTATATTGAGGGTCACAGGCATTAATAACTTTACATGAATGACAACATGCTTCCAGGGCATTGAGTGCACAGGCAGCTGTTGGTTGCATACAAACCTGACAAAAACAAAATGTTAACCACCCCAGTATCTACTTGAAATGAGATATCAAAGGAGAAATTTGAAGGCTGTCATCTTATCTCTGGATTTGGCTGACAGTTAGAAATTATTTGAGCTTAGCTTTTGTGGCATTTAGTAGAATCCTTCATTAAGATTGCTTTTTATCCTGCATGCATTCGTTTAGCAAGTTAGTTTAGATGCCTTGGATCTGGGATTGGATTACATCTTGAACTCACTGTCTATACACAGATTATGTGAGAAACGTCCTCAAATACAAACAAAGCAGCATTTGTTCTAACTTCATCCTTGAATGGTAATGTCAAGCACGTTCTGCCAACATGTTCCAAACCATTCTTGAAGTTCTTCCAGAATTCTTTCAAGAGTCAAAAAAGTTAAAGGATAAAGCTTATCTAGTGAATACAGTGTACCTGGAGTTTTCAAAATAGCTGACAGGTTTCCATTATTCTGGATTCATGGAAGGGTTAAGATTTGTAGAATTGGTGAGAGATTAACTAGCTGAGTTGAAAGTTGACAAAAGATTGTGTGTCAAAAGACCAGCAACTGGATTTCCACTTGGGTAAGTAAGAAAGATTTCATGGTGGAATCTATGATTTTATTAAGGAAACCTTAGATTTCCCAGAAATTTCCCTGCTCCCTTTTTTTCAGAAGTGCAGATCTCTACTAGACACATCAGATTGGTTGAAAGCAACAAGCCTTGTGGCAGGAGATTAAAATGATATTAATGAACCAAGAAATGGAAGTTGAACGCTGTGGTAAATCTTTGACAGTCAGTTCTTCTGCAATCTTGAAAAGTACAGCAAAAGTTCGATATGGGGACTGTGGATTTTACAGGCACTGTACAAGTTAGCAGAATGTTGCCTGATGTTAGTTGAACAATAGTGTTGTCTGCTAGTCATTAAATATATGCTTTACCCTTCTCTATGAATATACCTTTTTCTTACATAGTTTCTGATAGCTGCCTCACTGTTAATCTATTTTTACCAAATTTTGGATCTTAGGATAAGATGTGATCTCTGGAATATTGCAACATTTGCTACAACATTTAATCATTTTATTTTCCTGAATACTGCACACTGCAAAGATATTGCTTTGAAATGATATCGATATTGTTTTGAAATGTTTACATGTTATGGTGTGTAAAATATGAAAGAAAAGTTGGTTTGTAGCAAACTGAGGAACATAACTCAGCTGTGTGAGTGCACTCAGCTGAGGAAGACTGAAACGTTTGCTGTGAGCAGACTTCCAGAGGCAAAGGAATAGAATGTGTATGAGATTGCCAACATTCACTGAAAATATCCAGTCGATGTGAGATGATTGCCAATCATTCTATTTCTGTCCCAGGATATACCTCAGGGGCACTTCATTGCCAATCAGATTAGGTGTTTCAATCCTACAGTAAAGCCACTTTGCAGTGGGCAATTTTGGATACCTTATCTTCAAAGAACATTGTTAGAGCAGATTAAGGAGAGAGCATGTAATGGTAAAAATATTAACTGATTATGAGCAGATACTGACAGAAGTGATAGCTTTTCTGCTGCAGAAATGGAAATGTGCCTTTCTCAATTGAGGTTTCTACATGTCTTGACGTCACACTTAGCACAAGGAAGTTATTTACAATGAGCTACAACCACAGAATAGGAGGACTTGAGGAAAATTAGAGCACAATGATCAGAGCTGGAGAAATGTGATTTTTCTTTACCCTTGAACATATTTATGTTTAACTCCCAATGCAAAACAATTAATGAATCATATTGAAAGTGCTTTACAAAAACTCAGCCATATCAATAGCTTTATCACAGCCTGACGCACTAGAGTCATGCTGATCAGTAAGTCCTGAGTTTAACCCTACTGAGTATACCAGACCATGTGAAAAGCATTTATGTAGCACCTTTCACAGCTGCAGGAGATTCCAAAGCATCTTATGCCTATTTAAATGCTTTATTTGAAGTGTAGTCACTGATGTAGCATAAGACACTTGGCAGCCAGTTTATATACAGCGGGGTCCTACAACAACAGTGTGATAATGACCAGGTCATTTGTTTTATTGTGGGTAATGGATATGTATTACTAAGGGACACTTTTAAAATTGGGAATTGTCCTTTTAAGACAGAGATGAGGAGAATTATATTTTCTCTGAGAATTATGCAAGCACTCTGACAATTGATATTTTTACAGCAGAATTAAATGGATTCTTGTTAGGTAGGGGCAATCAGGCAATTATCAGGTCAAGAGGAATGTGGAATTCAGCATGCAAACAGATGAGTTTTGATCTTGTTGCATGATAGGGCCTGAGAGGCTGAACAGACTACTTCTGCTCCTATATTCCCAGGATGTGCCATGGATTCTATGATGTCCACCTGACAAAGCAAACTCATCCACAGGTTGGAGTAGCATGTATGCAATACCCCTCAGTATCTTTCGGTAAGAGAAGGAGCAACCAGCCAGGATTCCAATCGGTATCTGTAGGAATGTGCTTGTGGTTGGCTTAATTGAAACAGAGTTGGCTCTTGGACTGTGTGCAATCCCATGCTCGCTGACATCAGCACCTTCTGACAGGAGGAAATTAACAAAAGAAATGCAGCTCTCCCATTGTTAATAATAAATATTGACATCAAAATGTGGACACTGATTGCAAATACTACTGAAGTTTATTGGAAGTAGATATTGACTGGTGCACAGGTGCAGAGGATTTTGCAGCATTTATAAAATTCCTAAACATTCTGTTGCTGCTGCGTGAACAATAGAGATAGAGCTTTGACTTATCGGTCAGTCATTCGGAGAGACCGCTATCCAACAACAGAAATGTAGCATTAAAAGATTTGTCAGCTTGTATCAGTGCATGAATAACTGAGATTCCGTAATATTTTCATGTTCCTCAGTAAAAGAAAGCAAGAGAAAAGCAACGTTGCAGTTTATTGACAAGAGGGAGATTAAATGTCATTAGTGAAAATTTCACTGAATACAGCAGTGCGAGCTCTATTTGCAAAGCAGTTAAACATGACATACTTTTCTGATTTGATCAAAAAATATACAAAGAATTACTTTTACAAAGAGAAAAAGCAGTCAGTGAGCTAAAGAGAATGACAGGCTGACCAATCTCTTCGACCTAGAGTGTTAAGGGAAATGGTGTCAATACAATTGATTGTAATCTCAGTGAATTGGGCACCACAAAGGTAATATTTTGTGCTCAAGGAAAAAAGGTGGCAGAAAACAGGAAACTATAAGCTATTTAGTCTAATGTATGTTATAGGGGGTAATGCTTGAATCTGTTATGAACAAACATGATATTTAGAAAATCGTAATACAATCAGGCAGACTGAACACAGTGGAAGGAATATTGGTTTGACAAATCCATTTGTCTCTTTTGTGGTGGTAGCAAGCAACATGGATAAAGGGTGACTGGTGGATGTCATGTAAGTAGATTTCCAAAAAGCATTCAATAAAGTGCCATGGAAAAGATTACTATACAAGTTAAGAGTTTATGGTGTTGGGAAGGTGATGGCATTGTGGTAATGTTGCTGGTGTAGTAATTTAGAGGTCCAGGCTAGTGCACTAGATGCAACAGTTTAAATTCCACCATAGCAGCTATAAAATGTAAATTCAATAAATAAAATCTGAAAATGTCAGGTAGTTTTAGCAAGGGTGACCACTAAATTATGCAGCTGCAGGGTGACCCTGGTTGGGAAGTGAATGTTCCAAGTGTATTCAATTTAAGGAGGGCGCTAGAGTAATCATTATGTCTGCATATTGACTGGGCAAACCACATTAGCAATAATCTTGTGGCGAATGAATTCCTGGTTGTCCTCTGAGGAAAGGTTAAGCAGATTGGGCCTAAATTCTTTGTAGTTTAGAAGAGTGAGAGGTAATCTTTTTGAAACAGAAAGACTCATAGTGGACTTGACCGGATAAATGTTGAGAAGATGCTTCCTGCCATGGAAGAATCAAAAAGAACAGTGGCTAGAGGGGCTAATTGTTTTCTCTGAGGGCCATTCATCTTTGGGGGTTCTCATCCTCAGTGAACAGAGAAGACTGGCTCATTGATTAGATTCAAGTCTGATTAGACAGATTTCTTTGAACTACAGGGGAGCCAAAGGCTATAAGGGACAGGCAGGAAGGTGAAGTTGAGGCTTTAATCAAGTTGGCCATGATCTTATTGAATGACAGAGCAGCGCCAATTTCTTATCATCCTTTGATTTTCTTGACTGTTAATTCCACTATTGGGACAGAGACTGGAAAGAACTTTTGGTTTTTCTACGATGGGAGGAACAAGGTCACTACATTCTCTCCACAATAGTTTCAGAAGTTTGTTACATCATCCAGTTGAGTGCTGGCAGTATCAAAGGTGAGTGTTGCAAGCTACTTAAATAGAGGATTGCAAATTTTAAATTGCATCTTTCAGTAATGTCAGGGCAGCTTAGGAGCAGCAACCCTGGGCTTTTTTTCCCCACCTTGAAGACACAAAATACAATTGCAACTCTCCCATTTGAGATAACAAATTCAATACAGAGCAAGAATCAAATCTGGAACCATCGGGGTCTGAGTTGATGAATATAACTGGGCCAGTGCAGAGTTAGGATCTGATTCTTATGAAGTCTTAATTTTAGGATATCTGATCCTGGATTTTAATTTCTTGCAACATTCTGTTTAAAGATACCGCCTAACAAAACTGGAGGAATTAGTAATGAATCAGCAAAAGGAAATAAATTGTCCTTCTGCGGTGCAACTTTAAATTGTTAAAACGTAGATATAAAATATAAATGTGGCTCAGACTGTTGAGAATGTGTTAATATTCAATTGTGTATGTATTTTTTTAAAATCCTTTACTTATTATTATTGAATATCTTTTTCTTAATTTGGTCAAACATCCCATTGAATTATCTCACCTTCTTTCTTTGAATATTAAACAGGTTGGTATACCCAGGCTGGTGTGTAAAGGCAACTGTGCATTGAATGTAGGTCAGTTCTCATGCTCTCGCTCTCTCTCGCTCTCTCTCTCTCGCTCTCTCTCTCGTGCACGTACACACAGACGCGCGCATTCACTCTCTCACAAGCATTCTCACACTCTGACACACTCACCCCGTTGTTACCTTCCCTGTCATGGTATTACAGCACAGAGGCACAAGACTGCTGAATGAATAACTGTAGATTTGTCCTTTTGAGGTTTAACCTTGTGTAATGATGTCACCCATGTTGCTACTTAAACATGGTGTTTGCCGAAAGGGAGCTATAGTTGATCCATAAAGCTGACACCAGATTTCTTCAATGGCGCAGAGATACAAATGTCTGTCTTCCCTTTTTTCAGGAGGCTTACCATTAAATGAATATGAAGTCTGAGTTCAGCTGAGTTAAATGGAAATCTCTCCGAATAAATTACAATACTGTTACATTCTAAATATTATATTCTCCTTGACAGAGTCTAGTACGTGTGGCTGGTTAGGTTGGCTTATGCCCAAGAGGGATCCCATCAGATATAAATGTTTGCATTTAAACACCATCTTTCTTAACCTCAGGAAGTTTCCAAGTGCTTGACAACCAATGAAGTCTATTGAAATGCAGATATTGTGATAAGATAGGAAATGTGAAAACCAATTTGCCAAATGTGGAATCTTGCTTTGTACAATGTAATAATGTCCATATCATCTGTTTTAGAGATTGTAGCTGAGGGGTAAATATTGGCCAGAACATCAGAGAAACTCTAAGATTATCGTTTATGACCAATTGGGAGATTTAATGACAGATGTCACAAATATGCTTTCTGTAATGTGCTGAAGTATCAGATTATGTGCTCATGACCCTGGTATAAAACGTGAAGCCATAATATTCTGACCCAGCCAGACTTCGGAAATCTTTAGACGAGAGTGTGATGTTTTATACCAGATCCACCACCACAGATTTGCTGTGGTTACGTACGGATGCATTCATAATGCTCACAGTTATTTCTCTTCCATTGCACCCTCCCCTCCCTCACTCACTGAGTCGCTCGACATTAAAGGATGAACCGGATATTAAGTGTCAGTGATCTAAACTCTTCCCTTTCATATAGCTGCTCTAAGCTGAAGATTCTTGAAGAAGGGCTTATGCCCGAAACGTCGATTCTCCTGTTCCCTGGATGCTGCCTGACCTGCTGTTCCAGCAACACATTTTCAGCTCTGATCTCCAGCATCTGCAGACCTCACTTTCTCCTATAGCTGCTCTAACTATGATAAAGAGCTCTGCTGCAGACTCAAGCGAAATATGCTGGACACAAATAGCCATATGACATTGAAACTCCATTAAGGGTGCTGTGAAAGGCCCTGTCCTGTGGACAATATTTTGCTCATCAGTCATTTAACAAAATGTTGTGCAGTTTATTTTCAGTTATCCAGAGGCACTGACAGCTGAGTGATTAATTTACTAAGCTGTCTAATCTTCACTGATAAACACACCTGCTTTACAAAGGTGACTGAGTGCTGCACTCTGTAAGGTGTTGGCTAGCCTGGCACCTTTGTTTGGAGGTACTGTCTTTTGGATGAGAAGTTAAGTTGGGCCCCTGGTTTAAAAATCAAAGTTGTTTTTGTTTAATTAATAAGTTTCAGTGAGTCTGCTGCATATTTCATACCAGTCATTAAATTTAAGGAATTCTACATGCAAACAGGTACTTCAAGTGTCCCCATGTTGATCCTTGGGTGACCCTTACTTTTGTAAAGTAATTTGACAATTGAAAATCACTGCAAATGTAACCTTGATGAGAGTGATGGTTTCATTGTGAGAGATTTTTCACTGTGGTGTGCTGATTTTGAATTCTGTCAAACGTAAACGACCTTCAGATTCACTAACACTTATCAATTGAGTAAAACTCTCACCCAATCAAATCGTTCTTTCCAGCCACGTGCATTGTTGAACCATGCCAGTATTTGTCTGCACCAGTGTAATGTTTCTCTTACCTTTTCATGGTCACCAGTAAAAGAGAGTAAACTGAGAAAGCACTTTCAACACGACTGGAAGGGTTCCTTTAAGATGATAGTTGAGAATAGTCCTGCTGGTGCAAAACCCAAATCATAATGAATCTAGCATTATAGAAGGAGACCATATAGCCAATCATACCTATTCAAGTCCTGTACAAGAGCTGTCCAAAATAGTCATTGAGCTCAGCAGTAGAAAACAAGGTGGTGTTCCCACTCCAAATATCACCTGTTCCTGCAGCAAATGCATCTGTATGGATGATTAGTGAGGACAAGTAAGAATGTGAAGAGCAGTGGCAGGTTGTCAACATCACTGAAGGATGCAGGATTATTTATGCTTTGAAAAGCAAAGTTCACACGGCACGTTAGCTCAGTGGTTAGCACTGCTGCCTCACAGCGCCAGGGACCCGGGTTCGATTCCTGCCTCGGACAACTGTCTGTGTGGAGCTTGCACATTCTTCCTGTGTCTGTGTGGGTTTCCTCCGGGTGCTCCGGTTGCCTCCCACAATCCAAAAGATGTGCAGGTTAGGTGAATTGGCCATGGTAAATTGCCCATAATGTTAGGTGCATTAGTCAGGGGTAGATGTGGGAAAGGGGAATGGGTCTGGGTGGGTTACTGTTCGGAGGATCAGTGTGGACTTGTTGGGCCGAAGGGCCTGTTTCCACACTGTAGGGAATTTAATCAGGAAAGGACAATTGAGATTATTAAATTCATACTGGCTCTTTTCCAAAACAATCTAAAATCATTCCACCATCCCCTTAGCACTTATTTTCTTCTGCTGAAATTATTTATCCACGTTTTCCTTCAGTTATCAACAAGTGGGATTTTTGTTTCCATCGGTTGCTGCCTCTCCACGAGGATTAATTCAGACTGTTGCTGTGCAGCATACTCGGTGCTTCACACCTTGGACTTGAGAACAAAATCTGTGACTTCCAGTATTTCATAAGAATTTCACCAGACTTTCACACCATTATTAGATTAAATCATTTCATAGAATTTTAACATGGGTACAGTATTCTCAACCAGAGAGACAGAATACCAACAAATGATCAAGTTCATTCTGAATAGGACAAAGTAGGCTGTGACCAGATATGTATAAGGCATAAAATTTAAGATGATCACAACTTCCCTTCCCTTCCCACGTGGTTGACGATGCCCTCCAGTGCATCTTCTCCACTTCATCCACCACCGCCCTTGAACCCCACCCATCCAAATGTAACAAGGACAGAACCCCTCCCCGTTCCTCACCTTCCATCCCACCAACCTCCACATACAATGTATCATCCTCGCCACTTCCGCCACCTCCAAATAGACCCCACCATCAGAGATATATTTCCCTCCCTACCCCTAACAGTGCTCCGAAAATACCATTTCCTTCGCGACACCCTTGTCAGATCCACACCCCCAACCAACCCACACCCCACTCCTGGCACCTTTCCCTGCCACTGCAGGAAGCGTAAACCTGTGCCCACCCACTTCCCTCACCTCTGTCCAAGGCCCCAAGAGATCCTTCCACATCGGTCAGAAATTTACCTGCACCTCTACCAATGTCAGCTACTGCATCCGTTGCAACCGGTGTGGTCTCCTCTACACTGGGGAGTCAGGACGCCTTCTTGCTGTTCGTTTCAGAGAATATCTCTTGGATACCCGCACCCACCAACCCCACCGCCCCATGGCTGAACACTTCAACTCCCCCTCCTACTCCGTCAAGGACATGCAGGTCCTGGCCCTCCTCCACTGCCAAACCATTACCACTCGATGCCTGGAGGAGGAACGCCTCATAATTCACCTTGGGACCCTGCACCACACAGGATAAATGTGGATTTCAACAGCTTCCTCATCCCCCCCCCCCCCCCCCCCCAAACTATCCCAGTCCCAAACCTCCAACTCGGCACCACCCTTCAGACCTGTCCATCACTGTCCCCTCTGACCTATCACTGTGGGCGACACGGTGGCACAGTGGTTAGCACTGCTGCCTCACAGCGCCAGAGACCCGGGTT
>NC_057734.1:45772180-45815540 GCF_004010195.1 Chiloscyllium plagiosum
ATCTCTCAACCCCGACCCAGAAGCCTCATTCCTGATGAGGGGCTTATGCCCAAAACATCGATTCTGCTGCTCCTTGGCTGCTCTCTGACCTGCTGTGCTTTTCCAGCACCACACTCTCAGCATAAAATTTAAAACCTATGTGTGTCTTTGTAATGACCAGGCATTACTTCTAAACTGAAGTCACATTACTATGTGAAGAGGAAAAAATATACAAACAGTAAAAGACCCTCCAACAATATCCAAATGCCTAGTGAATCTGTTGTCACCGGTGTTGGTTGGGAGCATCATGTTAAAACATTGGGACTTGGAGCATTGTTTCCTCATATTGCAGTGATGCTAGTTCTAACTATTCAACACTTGTGACAGCTTAGATATTTGAGGTAATTGCAAACTAAAAGAAGTCTAAAGTGATTGTGTAGTCAGCTATGCAAAATGTTTACATCACTCCCATGATCGGTGCTTTTAAATCGAAAGATGTTGTAGCCTTGAACTTTATAGAGTCATACAGCACAGAAACAGCCTTTCAGTCTAACCAGTCCGTGCCGACTATAATCGCAAATTAAACCAGTTCCACCTGCCTGCACTTGGCCCCCATATCCCTCCAAACATTTCTTATTCATGTATTTATCCAAATGTCTTTTAAACACTGTAACTTCTTCTGGAAGTTCATTCCACACACAAACCATTCTCTGTGTAAAACAAAAATTGCCGCTTGTGTCTTTTTAAAATCTTTCTCCTTTCACCTTAAAAATATGCCCCCTAGTCTTGAAATGTTGAAATGTTCCCCCCTCCCCCCCCACCGAGGGAAAACACATCTACCATTCATTTTATCTATACCCCTCATAATTTTATTTATCTGTATAAGGTCACCTCTCGATCTACACTCCAGTGCAAAAAATCATAGCCTACCCAGCTTGGCCTTATAACTCAAACCCTCCATTCCTGGCAACATCCTGGTGAATCTCTTCTGAGCCCTCGCCAGCTTAATTAATATTCTTCCTAAAACAAAGAGACCAGAATTGGCCACAGTACTCCAGAAGAGGCCTCATTAATTATCATGTTCTGATAGGTAATATCAGTACACAGTTGATGGGGTGTCAGAGATGACATGAGGCTCTGTAAATTGACCCCATTTTCTTTGGTGTTCTAAAGAATAAAATGTGATCTCATTGAAACATTCAATATTTTGGAGGCACTTGACAGGGTAGACATGGAGGTTACTGGGGAACCTTGAACAGTGGGCACAGTCTCAGGCTAAGGACCAATCATTTAGTACTGAGCTGAGAAATATCTTCAGTGTTGTAAAGCTTTGGAGTTCGCTACCCTGGAAAGTTGTGGATGCTCCATTGTTGAGTTAGTTAAAGGTTGGGATACTCTGATTTTTGGTTTCTTGGGATGTGGGAAGTAGTTGGGAAAATGGAGTTCAGACAGATGATCAGCCATGATTTTGTTGAATGATGACACAAGCTCAAGGAGACATCCACTCCAATCCTTATGTTTTTACAACATGCTGCATTTCTGTTTTACGCTTTAAGGTTGAGACAACAATAACGATGATATTTAATGTCAGATTTATCTTGCTGTGACATCATCTGCTATTAAATGGAAGGCAGAATCCATTTCGCAAATACCTCCATCCCTTAATCCATGTCATCACTTCTTTTCTGTACCCAGTCTCTTCTCAGCAGACTGTCTGCAGCTGACCCTTTTAAAAGCAGAAAGAATGGAACAAATTTAGAGTGACCCACACTGGGAGCTTGCTATGGTTTGTTTTGAATTGTGGAGCAATTTTTATTTGTGTGTCGCTGCATCTTAAACCTGTAGCTAGTAAAGTTTTTAGGGTCTTTAGTGTTAAACTGCACTGGTTTAAATTGCATTCAGTTTTAATAACTTCATGGTAGTATTTCTACAAATCGCATTCCTGATCATTATCAAGCAGGTAATTCCTATCTGAGAAGACAAACAAAAAGAGATGTGCTGCTTGCTTGAGTTTGCCCAATCCAGTATATGAAAGATTACATTTCTTCAAACCTCCAGAAATGTCCAACATTTTCAATTTTCCCAATGAACGAAGACGCTAATGTAATTTGATCCATTTGGTGCTCTTTATCATCCTGTGAGATTTGCTTTTCTGGGTTTGTTTGTTGAAGGTGGTTGGAGAGGAGCTCTCTGGCATGTTTCTCCTCTGAGGGGTCCTATTGGTGGATGGTAAAGTTGAAGCCGTGTAATCTTCTGGGAGAGGTAAGAAAAACTCAAAACGAAACTAGGAGCCAGGAGACGAGATAACATGCAGGCACCTCAACCAATGAAAATCAGTCCAGGAGATCAATTGGAATACAAAATATTAGCATGCTCATTTAATGAGAACAATGGAGGCTTCTGGAAGTTTGAATTACCTTAGAAGGCAATTGGGCAAATTCATGCCAGTCCCAATAAGGGAACAAAGGCTCTGGAAATTCCTCTCTAACCTCTTCAGCCAGTCAAAACAATTCTGGAATGCTAAGTATTACAATATAGATCAAAGGCTGCACAACACAGAGATTTACCAGCAAAAGCTAAGCAAGGATATTTTGCAGTGCATCGTAGAATAATTAGATAGCTAGTGCAGTGCAGCACCATCTACAGAGAATCTGGGCTCTGTATAAACTGCACAAGTAACAGTAAGTCCTTTAAATCAATAAACCTGGAACTGTATGCTCGACTGGTTAATTTAGTTTCTAATTAGGTACAGAAAACAAAGTAAAGGAAGGGAAAGAAAGACGGGATTGAGCGAGAGAAGTCACAAAGAAAAGGTTTTAACTAAGACTAAAATTAAAATTTATGAGTGAGATTCCCTGCTTATAAAAATATATTTTCAGTCCTGGAGAAGTCACCCGGGAATGCTTAATTCCATTTTGTTTTGCGGTTAGATAAGTCCAACTTTTTCTGATGCATTTAGTGGGGAAATTCTGTAAACTCCTGACTTCCTCACTTATCTGCATGTGTTCAGGCACTGGAAGTTGTTGTCTAATTTACCCTTTTACCCTATCCAAATTATTCCCACTGCAAATTCAAGGCCCCTGTCACTTTTAAATAAGTGCTGAGGTGCAGTAGAGACGTCTATGTCGAAATTACCTAGGATGACAAATTTCAATTAAATTACAAAGTTCAACAAAAGGACATTTGCTTGAGGAAGGAACACATGTACTCACCAATGACTTAGAGGAGAGTGCTTGGGACAACGATATAAAAGACTAAGGATTATTAGAAGGGAGGATAGAGGACAACCAAAGCACAGAAACAGACTCTTCACTCCAGCTCGTCCATGCCGACCAGATATCTGAAATTAATCTAGTCCCATTTGCCAGCACTTGGTCTCTATCCCTCTAAACCCTTCCTATTCACATACCCATCCAGTTGCCTTTTAAATGTTGTAATTGTACCAGCCTCCAACACTTCCTCTGGCAGCTCATTCCATACACACACGAGCCTTTGCATGAAGAAATTGACCCTTAGGTTTCTTTTTACATCTTTGCCCTCACCCTAAACCTATGCCCTTTAGTTCTGGACTGAGAAATGACCTTGTCTATTTATCCTATCCATGCCCTCATGATTTTATAAACCTCTATAAGATCACGCCTCAGTCAGTCTCTGATGCTCCAGGGAAAACAACCTCAATCTATTCAGCCTCTCCCTATAGTTCAAACCCTCCAATCCTGGCAACATGCTTGTAAATCTTTTCTGAACCCTTTCAAATTTCACAACAGCCTTCCTATAGGAGAAAGACCAGAATTGCACACATTATTCCAAAAGTGGCCTAACCAATGTCCTGCACATGACCTCCCAACTCCCATACTCAATGCTCTGACCGATAAAGGAAAGCGCACTAAATGCCTTCTTCGGTATTCTATCTACCTGAGATTCCACTTTCAAGGAATTATAAACTAGGTAGCACTACAGCTAATTTTACATTATATTTAACTCACCAGGCAACTGAAAGGAAATGACTATTAGAAGTCAGGCAGTTACCTGCAGTGTACATCTCTAACTCATGCTCTCACACCATTGGTAATTAGTTGAAGACTTTGGAGGGTGTAGTTTGTTTCCTTGGTTGTGGAATGGGATATGACTAAGGGAATACCAAATAATATCAAACCAATCAAAGAATTTATTCTTCAAAAACCCGCAATCTAATTTAGAACATGTATCTACAGATTAGATTGTTTCCTTGGTTGTGGAATGGGATATGATTTCGGGAATACCAAATATTATCAAACCAATCAAAGAATTTATTCTTCAAAAACCCGCAATCTAATTTAGAACAAGTATCTACAGATTAGATTGTGGTCAGGTCCTCCAGCACCTGGAGAAGCAGAGCTGTCAGTATTGGCGATGAAATTTAGTGCCTGCAGTAGAATGGTTAGCGCAGTCTCAACAGATGTTACATCTTTTATTTATTTATGACCTTCATCTTTAATTCATATCAGGCATCTTTGAAAGTATGTCAACTCTTTATGCAAAGTAGTCTTTTTGCCTAATGAACAAACAAAATTGCACCTTTGAAAGCTACCGAACATCTGAAACATTTATTGAAGTGTTACTATTTGTTGTGAAACCACCTAGTAAAGCAGTGATAGTTGGGTCTGTTGAAAGATTATAAAGGAAATTGATTTTTTAAAATTCTCTGACAATGATAGAGATATTGGCTGTCTGACAGGAAACAGAAGTGGAGAATAAACAGGTCTTTTTCGGAGTGGCAGGCAGTATCTAGTGAAGTACTGCAGGGATCAGTGAATCATAGAATCCCAACAGTGTGGAAACAGGCCATTTGGCCATTGAGTTCTCGCAGCCCCTCTGAAGAACATCCTATCCAGACCCAACCCCCAGCCCCCGCCCCACCCTCACTCTATTCCTGTATTATGGGCAATTTAGCCTGGCCAATCCACCTAACCTGCACATCTTTTGATTTGCTTGGACATGCTTGGAGCCCACCTTTTCACAATATGTTAGAGTAGTTTAGATGAAGAAACTAAATATATTATCTCTGTTTTGCCTTTCCTGACCATTCTATGCGATGAGGGATCTATTAGAATGGAAGTACAGCTTCACATTTCTGAAGGAACCCTGAGCAGAATCTCCTGTCAGAAATACAGAGCTCGTTCATTGCATGAAAAGGGAGTGCAATGGTAATCTGTATGAGTTAGCTACTTCTTGGAAATCTGATTCATTACTTGTTAAACTCTACCACTTGGACCAAGTTTAGATT
Source organism: Chiloscyllium plagiosum (assembly GCF_004010195.1). Taxonomy (NCBI): domain Eukaryota; kingdom Metazoa; phylum Chordata; class Chondrichthyes; order Orectolobiformes; family Hemiscylliidae; genus Chiloscyllium; species Chiloscyllium plagiosum. The sequence goes on from NC_057734.1 coordinate 45,777,426, forward strand.
TGGTGGAACAGCTCCTTAGACCAGAAGTTCAACATGATTAGCCACATAAACGCTGTGGATGCCATGCAAGTCAGAAAGAATTAGCTCACACCTTGACAATTCAACACACACTAGGCCTAAATCTGAAGTATTCTCCACTTTCCTGGGTAGAGACAGTTGCAGCCATACCCAGAAGATTAGATTGGATTCCCTACAGTTAGGAAACAGACCCTTTGGTCCAACAAGTCCACACCGACCCTCCCAAGAGTAACCCACCCAGACTCAGTCCTCTACCATACATTTACCCCTGACTAACACACCTAACACCTATGGGCAATTTAACATGGCCAATTCACCTGACCTGCACATCTTTGGACTGTGGGAGGAAACTGGAGCACCTGGAGGAAACCCACGCAGACACGGGCAGAATGTGCAAACTCCACACAGACAGTTACCTGAGGTGGGAATCAAACTCGGGTCCATGGCGCTGTGAGGCAGCAGTGCTAACCACTGAGCCACCATGCAGTCTAGAAATAGTCTAATCAAACAAAACTGAAACTTTATTGCTGGAACAGCACAGCAGGTCAGGCAGCATCCAGGGAACAGGAGATTCGACGTTTCGGGCACAGGCCCTTCTTCAGGAAGGGCCTGTGCCCGAAACGTCGAATCTCCTGTTCCCTGGATGCTGCCTGACCTGCTGTGCTGTTCCAGCAATAAAGTTTCAACTTTGATCTCCAGCATCTGCAGACCTCACTTTCTAATCAAACAAAACTCAATGCAACACTCTAAACACTGACTTCAGTAATTAATACAACTCATGCCACCATACTGCAATGTCTACTATTTATATGATGCACTGTTGAAGCTTCTTTGACAGCCCCTCTCAAACTTCCAAGATTTAGAGTTACACGGGTAGCAGTGGATGCTCCTTTAAGTCACAAACAAGGATGTTGGTTCATATGCCTTTCCTTCACAGACACGGAATTAAAATCCTAGATCTTGCTTTGCAGTAGCATTGTGGAGGTATTATCCTCCCAGACTGCAGCAGGACATCACTACACCTCATGGCAATTAGAGATGGGCAATTAGTGCCATTGTTGCTATCCTAGAAACATCGAAAAAGAAGGAGCAGGGTAGGCCATTGAGCCCTTCGAGTCTGCTCCACCATTCAATATAATTATGGTTGATCATTTAACTCAGGACCATGTTCCAGCTTTCCCCTGGTTGTTACAACACGGGGAAATTCGCAACACGGGGAAATTCACAACAAGATCCAAAGAAAAGCTCACCTCCCGTTGTAATCTGCTAAAGAATGAGTGACCAAGAACTACAAAAGTCCCTCTATGTAAAGAAAAAAATTTAACAATTTATTCTTTAACCCCAAAAAACACAGGAACATTAAACAACAACTATCTACACAGGAATCCTCCTTTGACTGATCAATTTATCTACCTCCCACTCTACAACAATATACTGATCTGATAAAACCCCCCGATTAAACTTGACGAAAAGAATCAAATTTCAAAAACAGCCGGTTGTTGCTGTTCCCTTCGTGTCTTTGTCTGTACTTTCCTGGGTCTTTCTTCAGTCTTCTGCTTCACAACTTTGATATGAAAAGGTACATTTCAGAGAGCGATTCTGCAAGCCATCTGTGTTTGTTGGTGCTGTTTGCCACTCTGGCTAACTGTTCAAAATGTCCGATTTTATATACCCCAAAACATTGGACCGTCTCATTGGATGTCATCAAAACATTAAAATTCAAATTTGATTGAAATTTGGTATCCTGGGGCATAATTTTAATTGATTGGCCAAATTCAAATTTGTTGTGTACCATGGCAACACAGCTTCAACTATTTGTTTCACAACCAAATGGTATATTTTAAAACGTTTCAGCACACTCTGTGCCTCTCTAGGTCCGTGCCAGCTTCCACTCTCTCTTAAAGGTACGGTACACACCTGCACCTTCATAACACTCTTTCCTTTGATTCCTTTAGCCCTAAGAAGCTTAGCTAACAGAGCTAATGATAGGTGGATGAGGCACAGAGCGAGAGAGAGAGAAAGAGAGAGAAAACAATAGTTGGGCAGACAAAGGAATGGGTAAAGATCAGCCTGGAGGAATCAACAGGTAGCAGCCCATGTGAAGACAATGTCTGGTGTGTAGGGGTTGGGCGAAGGTGCTCAGGCCCTACAATTATTGAACTTAATAAGAGTCCTGAAGGCTGCATCAAGTCCCCAAGAGGAAAATGAGATGCTGCACATCTAGCTTGTGCTGGATTTCACTGGACCCAAGTAAACCCAAGGCAGAGATGTTGGCTAGGGGACATGGTGGCATGTTGAAATGGAAGGCAACAAGGAGGTCAGGGTCATTTTTGCAGACAGAACATAAGTGTTGTGCAACACCGCAGCCCAGTCTGTGTTTCATCTCCCCAAAGTAGAGATCACATAGGACGCAACGAATACAGTGGACTAAATTGAGATTGATGCAGGTAAATTGATGCTTCACTGGAAGATATGTCTGCGGTAATGACCTGTAAACTGCAGAGGCAGGTCTCCCACACCACTTTCTATCTCCCCCGGACCATGACCCCACCATTGAACATATTGTCTCCACAATGGACACAAGAGGCAAGAACTGGAAGTTGGATAGTTTATCAAAATTTTAGTTTTATGTCAACTTTCAGTTGATGTTCACACAGAAATAAGAAAGGAGAAGTGAAAAGTCTTCATGTGTGCTCATATTTAACTGAATGTCTGTTAACTGTATCTTTTCTTGTAACTTTGTTTCTTCTTAACTACATATGAATTGGGGATGTGAATTGTGCAGCAGTTATAAGATAGCTGTTATTTTCTTTCTGTTCAAATTTCAGAGTTGTTGGTGGTTTTGAGACCTTGACAGCTATGGAGAATGTGGAGAGTGATGTAAAGACCGACCTGCCAAAGGTAAACCTAGTCTAAAGACAGCATGATCTTTGAGGGCACAAACTGGATTTCCCCCACACTGGAGCAGAAGCAGGTTGTGGACCTGTAAATCTCGCTTCTGTTTCAGCACTCCCCAATCTTGGCAAGGGAGGGAGAGAACATGGCGTTCAGAACTGACCTGCACCTACCATCACAGAGATCAGGGAGATTAAAAGCCCATCTCTTAAAAGATTTCTAATAATCCCAGATGAAGCTAGCAATTTGTCAGACTGGCTGAATGAAAGAAAAGGCACCACATGGGGTTAGTCATACATAAAGAAAAGTTTATGAAGGTCAGTAAGGATGCTTTCTAAAGTTTATGTTTAACTCTCTGAAGGTAAAGTTACAGAAGCCCATTGCAGGAATGGAGGCAGATTAAGAGGCAGTTCAATGATCATTACCCTTCTGGAATGATCTGGGCATCAGGGGTGTGTGCATGAATAGACTCCACCTGAGCATGAAGCCTGCAGATGGCATTGGTGCAGCACCCTTGTAAATCAAAGCCAGTGGAGATGAGGCCAGTGTAGGACAAGTAGCACTGGATGCTAGGAAGTCGAAGAGAGATACAAGAGGCACAAAGGAATTATCTTGAGAACAGGATCTGTAAGTAAAGGCAAAGAGACCTTTAGGTGACTGAGATTGAGTGGCAAAGGAAGATGTGAATCACTGGGCAGAAAGTTAGAGACATCTGCCCTTATTAGCTGCATACGTCTGTGGTATCTCTCAGGCAGCTGTACACTGGTACACACATTGATTACAGGTACCAGCTTCCCTCTTTATCAATATGCTATATTCATAACTGATGGAGCATCCCAAACTCAGAGTGCACTGAGTTCAGTACATAGATCAGTTAGAAGGTGCCATGCAGTATTCCCCCTGACAATAGGCTTGGTGTTCTGCTGCACTTTTCACTACATGGCCCTAAAGAGCTGTGAACCTGGAAGGACAGAGGATTCAATTTATCAGGGATGGACAGAGGGAGGAACAGACAGGGACATGTGAGAGGAATTGGAGGTAGAGGCAGCTGAATGCTGAGCAGAGAGGTGTTCCTGTCATCCTCCTCCAGGAAGAAGACCCCTCTCCTCTATCTCCTCAGTACCAGATCTCTTGATGCCCTGTGGCTTCTTGCTTTCCTGTGATGCAGTGGCAGGCTTTGGCACAAACTCTATCAGGACAGCCAGTAGCCTCAGTGATAGTTTTCCTTGGAATATGCAGTGCACCCACATTCCTGTTCTCGGTGGTTTTTATTGGTCAGGAACATCTGTTTTGGAAATTCCATCTGTTTTCCACCAAAGATGAGTTTCTGACAGAAAAACATATTTACCTCCTGTTTCCCATTTCCAAGAGAAAAATCCAGTCCATGTTTCTGTTCTCCCCTTTTCTATCATATTATAATATCCAGCTAGCGGTTAATATGCTACCTTCCAGTTGACATAGCTATTGCTAGAATGAGTTCCAAGTTTTTCCTCGTAAAATTTCTATCACACCATGATTTTTAAATTATTCACTCTTCTTTTCTTGTATCATGCAGTGATGCTGTGTTGGTGCCATTGTGTGAAAGGATAACCTCATCCGTAGTTAATATGCCCACAGATGTCCTGGCCTTTCACTGTGCTCATGTGAGCAGCACTCATTACTGAGGGTCAATTCTTCTGCCTATTTTAATGCCATGGTCTAATGAGATTTTGGTGAAACTGATTGTCGCCTGAATATAAGCATCTTTGTCCTGAAGCCACCAGTAGCAACAAGATGCCATTCTGTAGTGCCTTTCATGTTGAAAAATGTTCTAAGGCACTTCACATTTGTACGATCAGAAACAGAAGTCATATATCTGGAGCTCTCTGTCTAACAGAATTCACTTCCAAGGATTGCAAACTGAAGTAAAATATAAATAAATTTAAAACTAAGCCTTTGTGAATGCAGCTTATTTCTATATTATTACGTTAAGTATATTGGGACAACTTACCATTAATGGAGTATTATATTTGTGTACCTCGCCTTAATTACTTGCCAGAAAGAGTGTTTTGATCTAGTGTCATTGCCAATGCATTTTGTGATATTGCCCATCCATCCATCTGTCAATACTCCGTAAGTGTCACAGACGTTTGAAGCTAGCCCATGCTTTTCATAACAGACTGAATCCCTTAAGGATTTGGATTAAGGTGGAATATCTGTCAAGATCCCAATCAGTTCATAAGATGAAAGAAAACTTGCATAGTTTTCTGTGTACATCATTGTACTCGATACTTAAGTGAGAAAGACTGTTGAAAAAACTTACATTATTTATTTTTAAAACTAAATTCAAAATAAACATGCATGGCATGTAAGTCCTTCAATTCTAAACTGTCTCATGCTTTGCCCAAAATATTCTAAGCTGCGATCCAACATTAAATTCATGAATCACATCTCAGCCCCAAATAGAACATTACTTTTGGTGAAAGAAATGGAAATTGAATTGTTGGTTCTGAAACTTAATAAGTAGATGTAATTGAAATATTTTATCAGCTAGCATTTACACCTTGCTTTGACTACCCACTGAAATCATAGATAGCCAAGAATTTTCCTGGCTGAATACTGGTCTTTGTGTATTTATGCTAATTCCCAGAAACTCTGTGTTTCAAACTGTGGCAAAGTTCATTTAGCATCCATGTCCCCAACAGTTGAGCTTTGTTTTTTTCTCTCCACCTATAGGAAGAGATCAAAATTGAGAGGACAGCAGTGTTTGTGGATCCTTTTGAAGAAGCAGATGTTTTGGTAAGTGCTTGGCAAGATATAATCATTTGTTCAGACATCATCTCCTTTAACTCTGCCACAGCCCAAACTTAATGGTGACAATTCAAGTAAAATGAGCACATTATTTGAACCTGTATGAGCCATAGGGCAACTAGACTTAAGAGCCAGCCTGCCTTTAATGGAACATTGATCTTTGGCCAAATAGCTTATATCATAATAGATCACCTTGCCTGAAATATTTGGCCTAGAGTATGTCAGCTATGACTCAGTAACACATTTCTCTCAGAGTCAGAGGTTAAAACTCATGTCCCTTTTCGGACATTTCAGGACACAAATCTCAGCTGACAAGCCAGTGCAATACAGAGGGAGTACTGGGCTGTCAGAGATGCTGTTGAAGTTGAGGCCCTGAATACTATCTCAGGTGAACATAAAGGATCCCATCTCAGTATTTTGAAGCAGTTTGGGAAGTTATCCATGGTGTCCTGGCTATTATTTATCCTTTAAGCAATATCACACAGAAGGTGGAATAACTGGTCATAATTGTATTGCTGTGTGGCATTTGGCTTCTATATTTGCTGGATTTAAAAGGTCTGTCCATTTCAAAAAGACCTCATTGGCTGCAAAGTACATTGGAATGTTCTGAAGTTTTGAAAGGACCTTTATACTATCAAAGGCAGTTTTCCTTTTTCTCCTTTAAGGACAAAAGCTCCCACTGAGGCTCAGCTGAGCTTTGTATTCCTCAATACATCAACAGAGATGTAGCAGAGTAGACATTTGAGACTTTTCCATTCACTCTTTAACAGCGACCTCAGCCGGAACTGGGTGAGGAAAAGGCTGACGCTTCTTAATGTTGCTGTATCAGTGGTGCTGCTGACTGAGTCTACATCAGAAGACAGCTGATTACAGTGTAGTCTGTGATGTCAGCACTATCAAGACCATGATACAGTAAAGAAATAATCTATATTTATGCAACACGTTTATTGTATCCTGAGGACATTCCAAAATAACTGACATTCACTGAGTTATTTTTCTGGTTTTAGTCACTGTTGTGGAGACAAACAGCACTGTTTTAGGTGTTTCTGTAAGTATTTTAAAAAATAATTAACTCTGAGTGTTGGTACTGTAGGAAGTGAGTCTGGAAATCATAATGGAAAATACAGAGATGGCAGAACAGGTATTTTGTATCAGTGATCACTACATAGAATATATATCATCCCAGAGATAGCTGTAGTCAGGAAATAGAGAGGGGGAGGAACTCAGGAAAATTGCAATCACCAAGGAAGTGTGCAAAGAACCTCAGTCCTGATTGAATTCATTTTAGGGAGTTTAAAAGAGATGGCAAGTGAGATAGTTGATGTGTTAGTTCTAATTTTCCAAAATTCTCCAGGAGCAGGTCCATTAAATTGGAAGTTAGTGAATGGAACACCTTTCTTCAAAGGGGGAATGTGATTTAAAGTAGGAAACTATATGGCAGTATCTTTCTTCCCCACTGTAATCAGACTTTTGAACGGACCTCTCAAATGTTAATGTTAATCTCACTCTCTCTCTCTCTGCACCTTCTCTGTGGCTGTAACACTGTATTCTGCACTCTTAAGCTACCCTGATGAACTTTGTATGGTACGATCTGCTGGTATAGCACACAAAACAACACTTTTCAAGGTATTTCAGTACATGTGACAACAATAAATCAAATCAAATGTGGATGTTGCTGGCTAGATCAGCATTTATTACCCATTTACAGTTAGCTTAATATCTGTCATAATAAGTGTTATAAACTTGCAGGACATTAAAAGAAAATGTTCAAGGCGATCAGGCAAATTCAACATAGTTTTGTGAAAAAGAAATCATGTTTAGTGTTCTTTGAGGTAATGATTTATGCTGTAGGTAAAAGGGAGCCAGTGATGTATTGTACTTGGATTTCCAGAAGTGATTTGATAAGTTACCACATCAAAAGTTGTTGCAGAAAATAAAGGCTCACTGAGTAAGGAGTAACATATTGATATAGATGTAAGATTGACTAACTGACAGAGAGCAGAGTCAGGGTAATCGATAGGCAGAATATTACATGTGGTCCACCACAGGCATTACCATTTTTTTGATTTGTATAAATTACTTGAATAATGGTACCAAAGATATGGTTGCTAAATTTACTCATGACACAAAGATAGAAAAGTTAATGAGACAAGGTCTAAAAAAGGCTCCAAAGGAATACAGATAGGTTTGATAGGCTAAATGAGTGGCAAAGATCTGGCAAATGGAGTATAATGTTGGAAAGTGTGGAATTAACCATCTTGGGAAGAAGAATAAAAAAAAGCATATCACATTTTGAGTGATTACAGAGGTGTGAGCTGCAGAGAGATCTGGGCATCCTAGTGCACGAATTGATGAGAGCACATCTGGAGTACTATACAAGGTATAGTTTTCCTTCCTTATGGAAGCATGTAAATGCACTAGAAGCAGTTCAAAGCAGTTCATACCTGGGTTGTTTGCATTGTCTTATGAGAAAAGGACAGACAGAGTTTAGAAGAGAGAACTTGATTAGAGCATATAAGATCTTGAGGGGAACTTGATGGATTGGTTGTAGAGAGGATGTTTCCTCTTGTGGGGGAATCTAGAACTAAGGGTCACTGTTTAAAAAAAAAAGGGTCACTGATTTAAAATGGATGAGAATTTTTTATCTTCTGAGGGTCGTAAGTCTTTGAAGCTCTCTTTCTCCAAAGTGGAAGCAAAATCTTCTAATTTTTTTTAAAGGCAGTGGGAGATAGATCCTTGATGAGCAAGTGGGTGAAAGCTTATCAGGGATCGTTGGGAATGTGGGATCGATGTTACAATCAGATCAGCCATGATCTTATTAAATAGAGGAACTGGTTTGAAGAACCAGCTAGCGTACTTTGACTCATAACTCAGATATTCATATGTTTTGAATTAATATAAATTACAACCAATAGGAAGGATATTTTAGATTCCTGATGAAGGGCTTATACCCGAAACATCAATTCTCCTGCTCCTCAGATGTTGCCTGACCTGTTGTGCTTTTCCAGCACCACACTCTCGACTCTGATCTCTAGCATCTGCAGTCCTCACTTTCTACTTGATATTTTAGATGGCAGGGATGAAAAGGTAACAGCATGCAGTATCAAAGACCTCCCACCTCTCCCCCTATCCAGTCTAGGTGAATACCCTTTAACAAATTCATAGTACACGTTTCAGATCTTGGCACACATCTGGAAGGCATTGGAACCTGGAACTCAAGTGAAGTCCAGGTGAAACATTTTAACAGCTAGTCATGGGACTTAATGAATACCATCAGTCAGTTTACAACTCATAGCTTTTTTTAAACAGATCTTTAATGTAGTAAAATATCCCAAGGTGCTTTGTAGGAGAGTTATAAAACAAAATTTGGTATTGAGCTTTAAGATAGATGACCAAAAGTCCATTCAAAGAAACCGTCTTTAAAGAGCACCTCAAGGGAAGAAAAAGAGGCAGATGAATTGAGCAGGTGTTTTGCATCAATCTTCACCGGAGAGGATGTAAATAACAACCCAGGAATGGCTGTAAATCAGAAAAAGGGAGGGAGGCAGGTCACTCAAGAAAATTATGTTCACCAAGTCCAGGTTGTGATCAACTTAATCTGACGGTCTTATCAGACAAAGCCATGACTATCAGAGATGACGTAATTAAACTTTAAATAGCAGTGTCACTACCTCTGAGCCAGGAGGCCAGGTTCAAGTCCTACCAGATATCTGTAATTGTATCTCTGAATAGTTTCATTAGAAAATATCTAAAATGGTCTTGAGGCCAGAGTTGAAGGAGAATGGGTTGTAGGGCTACAGGAGATTACTATTAGGAAAGATCAAGGCCATGTTGAAAATTTAAAATAAGGTTGAAATTTTTGAAACCAGTGTAGATGAATCAGAAAACAATGTAGAGGTGATGGGTGACTGGGATATAGGCACATAGCTTTGGACGATGCTTGATGAAAGATGGAATGTAGCAGACCAACCAGGGGTGTGTTGGATTAGAGACCACAGAGGCTTGAATGAAGCTTTAAGCAGCAGATGCAGAGGTCGAAATAGACAAATGCAGAAGATGTGTTGAAACTCTGAAAGGTCTGAAAATGTTTTTTTGTCCCAGTCTTTGGTTGAAGCAATTTCTTTTCATCAATTTGGACAAGCAATGTGACAGTTTAAAAACAAGGGAGGGAGGTGAGAGAAGTGTTTCTGAAGTGGAGTTGGGTGGTGTTGGTGTATATGTGGAAAGTATACACATATATGTGGTAGTGCCCTTTCCTCTGGGCCAGGAGGCCTGGTTTTGTCTCACCTGCTCTGAGGTGTGTCATAATATCTCTAAATAGGTTGATGAGAAAATATCTATAAGTCAGAAAAAAGATGGGGCCAATGAAATATCCTTGGGAATGGTCTGCAAGTCTGTAGGGAAGCCATTACATCTGGCTGTATCTGGAATGTTCTAGAATGGAACCAACAAGTGCAGTCCCACCCAGCTAGACTACAGCAGAGAGGCTTTACAGGAGGATGATGTGATTAACCATGTCTTGGACTGTAAGCATACCAAGGAAGTAAGAAAGGACCTTTATCGCAGTCACATCGGATGTGATTTGTGATTCTGATAAGAACAGCTGCAGTATTTTGGCTGGGGAGAAACCTAATTGGAGGAATTCAAATGTGGAGGTCTACGAAAGACAGTCATGGACTTCAGGAAGCAACATCACGTTTGCAGGCTTTGGACAAGGAAGGAAGAGTAGTTCACTCAGACTGAGGTGTCAAGATCTGTTTTATTTGTAAAGGAGATTTGGGATAACTTTGAAAGAGAGGAGGAAATTAGCTGAGGGGAAAGAACTGTTAACAGTATCTACTAACAGAGGAGTCAGGAAGTAAGTTGGATGGCCACCACTTTAGTGGGAGTAGGGTCAGGAGAGCAGGAAGTAAGCTCTTATAGGCAAGATGAACTTGGAGAGGGCAGTTTTAGGGCTAGACATGGCAAGGAAATCTAAGGGAAGTGGGTAAAGACAGCTGAGAGGATGTCTAAATCAGACCGAGGAGTTTAATAAGAAAATTTCCTGTGGGGAAAGAAGCCAGGCAGTACCTCTGCAGTTAGAGCAGAAGCCGATAGTGTTTTTAGACAAGGCAGATCTGCTGGTGAATAACTGATTTAGTTATTCACCACATTCATTAAAATCTGTTGTGAACTGAGTATTGTCAACTTAGATGTTTCTGAGTAATTAACTGCCTTTTTATTATGCACTGAAATTTGTTTTAAACTCACATCAGACCTCACCTCCAAAATTAAATGCATAACAAAAATTGTGATCTGGTTGAACATATTTGGATTTTCTTTTGAGCTTCCAACTAAACAATGTGCCAGCGATCTTACTGGGAGAGAGTTGCCTGAGTGTTTCTGAAGCAGAACGTATAGAAAGCCAATTGGCATACACAGTTAAAGCAATCTTGGTTAATAACAATATTTGCACTTCTCTTCACTGTTGGACTCGACAATTTATAATTGACATTTTCCGCAGCAGTGTTATTTAGGCCTACTGCGTGACAAGCATGGTATAATAGTTTAGCAGATCTTTTCATACCAAGAGAGAGAAGAGCATTGTTCTTGATCCTGATCAGTACATCACTTTATTCAATGTAAACTTCAGGTTGTTTCCTTGAGTGTTTAGACACCACAGAAGAAAGGTTTATCAAATATTTTACAATGGGGACCACCATTTTTAATCTGCATTAATTATTAACAGTCTGCCTTTTCTACATGGCCTTTGAGCCATGGAACTGGGTTGGTCAGAACTGATGACATGTGAAAGTTCCACCTCATTTTCTAATAAAGTAATGGTTGGTTAAGTGTCAAAGGCTATATAGTAGATTCAGATTAATCCAAATTGCCAAACAGAACTAGCCCAATCCATTGATACCATTGATCTACAAGCCTGTTTCAATCAGAGATTGCAGTTTGAAGACATCACCACAATAACTTCAGGATGAGTGTATCACTCTGGAGTTGAATATTAAAGCATCATCTAGTGGAGGTGGCTATTTCAAGACCTGTAAAGTTGTATATATTACAGGGTGAAAGTGTCATGCACAGTGTGAAAGTTGTATTACCAGTTGTTTATTTGTTGTCAGATCGCCGAAGAACGTGAGAAAGCTCGGAACGAGGAGGAAGAGGAAAAGGCCAAAGCAATGCCAGTTGTGCCTAAAAGTAGTTCAAATGATGGCCCAAAAATCTACCGGCAAGGTGTTGGGAAATACATTAACATGGCAGCTACGTAAGTGACTTTTTCCATTCTCATAGCACTTCAAAAAAAACTCTGAAACCTTCACAACAAATGTGCAAGGTTCAGGAAAATGAGGTACTGATTTTAGCAACAAAAAATATCATCAGATGCTCTAAAGGAGAGTCACAGGGCTCGAAACATTAACTCTGCTTTCTCTTCACAGATGCTGCCAGACCTGCTGAGGTTCTTCAGCAAGTTCTGTTTTTGTTTGTCATCAGATCACTTGGTGGTTTGAAATCACTGCACTAACTGTCTGATGCTTCCAACTACTTGCATTTTATCAATGTGTAGCAATTTTCACTTTTGATTTTGCTTTGACAGTTCTTCAGGCATTTTTATACACTTTCCTTGCTGTTTTATGGTGCTCTTCAGTGGAGACAAGCAAAGCAACTTTGGATACCATCTACCCCATAATATCTGATACTGCTCCACAATAAATGATGAAAGGTGCAAAAATAAAATTGTATATGATTAAAATTTATAAATGCTGAGAATTTCGTAGAATTCCTATAATGTGGAAATAGATCATTCAGCCTGTCACGTCCACCCAGGCCCATCCCTACCCCTGTAACCCTGCATTTCCCATGACTAATCTACCTACCTTGCACATCCTTGGACAGTATTGTCAATTTAGCATAGTCAATCCACCTATCCTGCACATCTTAGGAGCTTTGGAGGAGACTGGAGCACCTGGAGGAAACCAACGCCAACACTGGGAGAATGTGCAAACTCCACACAGTCAGTCGCTTGAGGTGGGAATTGAACCCAGGTTCCTGGCGCTGTGAGGCAGCAGTGCTAACCACTTAACCACCATGTCGCCCCCAAAAAAGGGACAGTAGTTCAATCAATATCAATAAAGAGAACAGATATCTTGTGTACCCTCATTAAAATGGTTTTGCTGAAGACTGCACAGCAAAATGTCACGACGTGCTGCTGACTGGTCAGTATGTGTTTCCATCATTTCCTGATAGGATAGCAGTTGGAATTGCCTGAAGTAATTGCCTTAGGTGGACAGTCTCTTGGTTTTAATCGTCTGTAGCTCTGAGGCCATATCAGTCAATCACAATTGGACAGCAAGCTGTCTTTGGTCTTTGCTGTTAAGGGCCCTTCTTTGGAGCATGTTTTACTTTAATACTGCAAACACTTTGTTTTTGCTTCAGAACACTGACATATGTTGGTTTGCTACCCTCTTGATTCTGTGTACCTGTCCCTCCTTCAGCCTGAAGTACAGGCTTAATGTGTGAATAACTGCTGGTTTTGTAACCTCGCCTTACTTGTAGGATGTGTTTTCTCACCATTTCCATCACAATTCAGCCCAAGCTGAAAATCACCAGTCCTTCCACGACAGACAAAGACTACATCTCTTTAGATATGGCACTTGTTGTATAAGAGTAGAAAGTCCTGGAGATACAATTTATGACTAATTAAGTCCACAGACTTATGATTATATTATTCCTGTGATCAATCAATGACAATAATAGATTGCATTAATCTAGTGCTTTTATCACACTAAAGTATCACACTAAGATGATCCACAAGATGAATCTACCAGGTTTTGACATCGAGCCAATGTTCCTCTGAGCAGCACAGATGCACAGCCAGACTATAATAAACAGGCTGCACACTACCAGTATTTGTTCAAGAAGCACGCATGCATGACCGCTTGATGCTTGTGAATATCTGTGCAGTGCAATAAACTAACACACGTACAAAAATGAAAGGGACCATTGTAAGCCAAATAAGGAAGATATTAGGATAGATATTGAGAAGCATGGTCACAGAGATAGGTTTCCAGGAGAACCTTTAAGGGAGGGGGAGGGGGGGGGGGGGAAGGCTCCTGAGAGATTCAGTACAGTAATTGTAGAGTTAGAGTTCAAACAGCTGAAAGCACAGCCACCAATGGTAAAATAATAAAAAAAGGTTGATTTTTAAGGACAACAGAAAATTTCTTTGGAAATACATACAGGAGAAAATGGAAATTTAGGCAGCTTTGTTACAGAGAAGGAACTCATTTTTCTGTACCTTAAGGGAAATTGAACTGTATGTTTAATGATTACACAATGATATGTATTTTTCTGAAGAAACTGGATTTTGATACATTTGTGAAACATGCTGACACCAAATGACTTTGAAAATAAAATGTAACTGTGCAACAACAGGATTTAGATTGTTTGTAAATGTCAGTTTCGTTCTGAATTGGGAGGAAATATATCAGTTGAAACACACACTTGTAAAAAGCCTACAGCAATCAAAATTGCACTTTTCCTCTCTTTCTCTTTAAGTGCCAAAGAAAAATGCTGAAAGACTTTGCAAAGGGAAAGAAAATTTCTAATCTAAGCAAGACCTAGGTACAACTGACCAGCTACTAAATTGTGACTTGTCACAGTTGATAGCAACAAGATATCATCACCAAAATGAAGGCTGGCACCTGAAAAGTCAGCTCATTCCACTCCTTTCGGCTTGGACTTTGATCCACAAACTTTTCTGTCCATATTTTCCACCCGCACTACTCCTAAAAAGACTCTCAACTGTCTGTCCATCATGTGTGTGTTTGAATTTAAAGACAATTCAGTTGAAGTTTGCATATTTGTCATAAATTAAATTTTTGTCACATATTAGAGGATAAATTTGTACAATACATAAAGTTTGTTTTGTAATTTTGTTTTTCTTTGCTGAAACCTGTTCTGGGTTCTTTTTTATCTCGGTTAGTAGTGACAGACAGGGATTTATCATCTTCGAGATGAAAGTGCGTGTTTCTGTGCTGTATGACAGTAATTTGTACTCATGTTGATTTGTGAAATATTGGAGCTTGGTTTCCACTACACTATTGGCCACAAGGGCATGACAATACAAAGCCACAAATGGAGGAGGTTACAGAGACAGGGTTGAATGAGACTGTGCATGAATTTGAAAACAAGAATGACATTTTAAATCAAAGAATGTAAGTTTTGTTGCACTACTCTGGTTTACACTGTAATCTCATTTTCAATTGGCCCATCACGATTTTCTTGCCTTTTTTTTGTCTAAACTAGAAAACGAGTGGCAGTGGATCAAGATAGTAGCCCGTCCACCAGCAGCAGCAGCAAAAAGATTAAAGGGATTACTGGTTTTGGTAACTTCAGCTCATGGTAGAACTGAAGCAATCTGCAAATGAAGAGACCAGCAGCAGACAGCAGTGTTGGCACTCAACTCGACAAGATTTCTTTCACATTCAAAAGACCTATAAGATCAAAGGTTTCCAAAGAAGTGACTGATATTCAATGTAAAGTTCTCTTTCTGCAATAAGTAAATGTAGTGAGGTAGTGAAGTATAATGTTAAAGTTTCCATTTTTAGTGTATATGAGAGTGTTGCATTTGTTTCCTTGATGATGGACCAGGATCTGCATATTGTTGCAATCTGCCGATGCTATGACTAGTTATCATTTCTCTTTTTATTAAAAAAACATAAATTTTCTTCATGTTGCTCCAATTAAACTAACATGTTTCTTAGCTGAGATGATTCATCCTGCTGTTTGGTGGTGCGATCCTGTTGAGTTCAGACTTTCTCATATGGAAGCTAAGCAGATGTAAAAGGACATGTGTTTGTTTCCATTGCAGTGAGTAACTCTGGCACTGCCTCTGACCGGACGACTCAAATAAAGCTCATTTTACTTTCATAAAATGATTGAAACATTACAGAGTGCTCTTCCTGCTCCAGTAACTTCTGCCGCTTTGCTAAGGACTAAACAAAGCTCAACGTGAGTACTGTGGCTACAATAAAAGGACTTTAGTCATCAAAATGGTCTAATCTACAATGTGTTGAGGCAGGAAATGGCTCACTTGAATTAATTTGAGTGGAGACCCGGCTGTTCTGCTGCTTCAACAGGCCCCAACAGTGATGTTGAATTTGACGCAGAAGTACCCAGTTGGGTAAGATTGAAAATACTTATGAGGTGGGACCTAGATATAAGATGAACTAATATTTCTTTTCCCCCTCATTTCCTACTGAGAACAGAGGACATTGTATGCTTGTTAATCAGAAGGCTTATTTTCTGCAAACATGGAATTGGAGTTAGCAATAACATTAGATTGCTTGGGAAAGGACTCAAATCTGAATCATCCCCAAATTTTCATGTACAAGTGGTCACAGTGATTTGTATATTTATTTTTGATGCATCTTGTCTAATTGTTATCATTGTATTAAAATACAGCTCCAGTTAACTAGCATTTCAGTCTCTAACCGAGAAACTTGCAAATTCCTTCAGAACAGTAAATCCATTGCCTTTGGTTTGGATTAAAAACTGAGGAATAAGTTTAAAGTTTACTAAATGCCACATTGCCCATCCTAGTCACCGATAGGTAGTGGGAGGACTGATTCAAAACATTGCATTCCTGAAATGTTTTTGCAGTGCTGTTAGGCAGGGTATTCCTGCACATTAAACCAGTGACAGTGAAGAGATGCATCTGTTTGTTAATGTCAGAATGTTGTGTCTTGAAGAGGTGAGAGGAGTGTGGTGCTGTTTCCCCAATATTGCCGCTCTTTAACAGCTGAAGTAACAGGAAAGAACTGCTGTCAAAGATACCTGGGTGAGCAAATGTGAATTCTGTTGATCATAATACAGCTATACTGAAAAGGTGGATGCTTTCATTCTGACTCCCATGGACCTCAGCTTCTTTTAAGATCCTTAGTACCACATTTACTGAATTGCTAACTTGACATTAAGGACAGCTACTCCTACCTCTCCTGCCAAATAATGTTTACTTTCATGTCTGGATCCATCTGGTGACTGGATTCAGTGAGCTGGTTATTGGTGTCACTTGATGGTGCTTTTAAGAATTAATCCTAACTCTCTTGAGAGGCGACTAATAGCAGAATAATTATTACCTGTTATTTATTGAATAAGGACATGCCCAGGCAATCCTGCAAATCATCAGATAACTGCCAGTGTCATCTAGGCACTGAAATAGCTTGGCTGGTAAACAGGGTATTCAGCATTACAACCAGAATATTGTCAGTATCCTTGGCTGTGCCCAATGAACTCAACAGCTTCCTAATGTCATAGATATGCCAAATTTGTTAGGCATTGGCATTACATAGTGGTTGAAGGGATAGAGGCTTCGGGAGGAAGCTGAGCAGTTTGTCCAATCACAGATTCTTTATCCTTCAGTTTTACTCATACACTAGCTGTTAACAATTGAGAATATTCATGGGATATCATGCTGGATCACTTAATAAAAGGTTAATTCATCTAATTAACAATTTTTACCAAAGACATTAATGTTATAATGCAATACAAACTTGGAGATGGACAAGCTTTAGTGTATATAAGCATACAGCTGGTAGCATTTCTGATAAATGCATTACGTAGATAGCCCTTCTGAGAATTTGCACATATATAGCTGCTATTTGCAATAGGCTTCAATATTAGATTTTCACCTGTTGTCTGTACAGACCAAGCTGTCAAGCCAAGCAGATTGACTGGACTCGATCCCAAGCCAGGTAGACAGTCATGAGCTGCTTCTTGAACTTGCCTCTTTGCAAATAATGCAATCATAAAGGTTCCCTACAATATGAAAAAGCAGTTAGCAGTAACTTAAGATTTGAAAGTATTCATGTGCAAAAGTATTAAAATATATGCACATGACAGAAACCCACTGTCATAGACGCCTTAAAAAAAAAACCTCCTCCTGAATCTGGAATGTAATGAACAACAATCCATGACACAAAACTAGCAATAGGTAGCACTAGGTTGATAGATCAGTCACTAGCTATGCCTGACCTGGATCACAAGATCTGGATAACGTACTAAAATTGTATTCCCACCATAAATGAACAGAAAAGAAATAATTAAATAAATTTACATTGGAAAGTAATGTTATAATGATCACACATCATAAAATGCGAATAATAATCTATTTAGAGGATTAATTGATTGGAATTCTGTTTTGCACATTGTCAAAGTAGTCATTTATGGAGCAGAATTTCGATTGCTGAGCTCTCATCCTGATGTTTTCCTTAGTATAAGCAGATATTCCATAATATAAATCAGAGGGAGTCTCTTACTATTCATATTTGGGACATAATTGCTGCTAGTAAGATCAACATTCATTGCTGTTATTAATTGCCCTTGAGAAGGTGGTGGTGAGCTGCCTTCTTGGGCCATTGCTGCCCATTCCAGGTTTCTGATGCAACAACAGTGAAGGACAGCGATATGGTTCCGAATCAGAATGATATGTGATTTGGTAAGTAACTTTCCCATGTTGGTGTTCTGATGTATCTCCTGCCTTTGTCCATCTGAGTGATAAAGATTGGTTTGGAAGGTGTTATCAAAAGATTCTTGGCCAGTTGCTCATTTCCAAATTTTAGGTTTTTGGCGGTTCATCTCGTTTCTGATCTTTCACTTTTATCCTATTGTCGGAAAGGATGTAAGCTCATTGGGCTAAATAACACTGCCTTTTAAACTTGGGACAGCCATGTTGCACTGGAGAGGTGAAAGGGAGGTGAAGCAAACCACATGTTAGAAGTTAGCTGATACGGGTTTGAGGGGATCACTTTATAGAAGAGAAGCACTGCCAGTGTGGCACTATTGGTAAGAGAGTGGGAATCCAGCATTGACACCAAAGATTGATAACACCAGCACCCTGTCTGTTGTGGACAATAACGAGAACTTGGCAATTTCAAATCTTTGTCAGCTGCAGGGACTGCAGCACCATGTACCTCTGTTTTGAGTACACATAGGTAGCCTCAGCAGAATCACAGAATGTATCCATCATGTACTTTGCTCTGTTACTGTGCCTGCAACTAACAACATAATTGTATCTGATTTCTGCCTATTTTGATTAAAAGTACTCAAGTCCCAACTTGGGTTGAAGCCTGCAGCCTGTATTCTGAAACTGTTGAGCTCCCTAATGCTGGGTATCCAGGCTCTACTGACAACTGGCTCTGACCACAACTTACTTCTGTTATTCAAGTGTAATACCATTCTTCATTTTGGCTTGGTCCCTGAAGGTAGTAAAATTATCAGATTAAATGAACTTTTCTGAAGGACGTGCTGATAATGCCCAGTTGACTACATTAGATATTGGTTTGGTGTTGGGGCTTGCTTAAAGATAAAAGATAAAAATTAAATATCATAGTGCCTGATTAGAAAGAAGAAAACTGCATTTATATACCATCTCCCACATTCTCAGGCTATCCAGTAGTTTTTATTACTTTTTAACTGCGGGTATTGGCCCTATCCCTGCACTATCATATGGATAATTCATCTAGCCTGTACATCGTTGGACTGTGGGAGGAAACTTGAGCACCCAAGAAAACCCACATAGACACAGGGAGAATGTGCAAACTCCACACAGTCACCCAAGGTTGGAATCAAACCTGAATGAATCCCTTAAGCTGCAAGGCAGCAGTGCTAACCACTGAGCCACTGCACCACTGTGTAGCTTAGAAGTGCTTTCACATCAGCATTTGTTTTGGATCAATAATTCTTTCCCTGTAATCATTTAAATAAACCGAGCCTTAACTTTAATGGCCCAATCTGCCAAGATTTAAGCATGATTTAAATTTCCAATTTATTTATTTTAATGAGCCAGCTCTGTTATAAATCTGTTCCAAATAAATTTGGTGCAACCATTTATTCATAAGGATGTTAATAGTCTTGTATATCACCCAGAGTAGAGGTTTGTTGATGTTGTTGTCAGCGGTAAGAAGAAATGTTGATCCTTGCGCAGTCTTTGCATTTTAATGATCATTGTTAGATAATATTCCCAAGCATAACTAAATAATTTAAATCGCCTTCAGATTCTAACCAGTGTGAGGATGTTGAGGATAAATCGAGGGAACTAATTCACCTATTCGAACTGTTGTAGGAGCCTCCAGCTCAAGTTCATTTATGCTTCTAGCAGCAAAGGGAATTCTCAACAGTTTGTGTGATTTGGAATTAAACCAGGAAACTTCTATTTCTGGTTGACCTTAAATTAGACAAGTCCGAGAGCTTACCCGTCACATACTGGCCTTTAAATAGAGGCATTTCTAAAGATAGAAAGAACTAGTATTTATATAGTGTCTTATCACATCACTTAATTGCCCCAAAGCACTTCACAGGCAATGAAGAACTTTGCCACTATTATATAGACAAGCAAATGATTACTTGTACAGTCAAGTTGTTGAAAGCCAATGTGACCTCATTGAATTCTGTTCACCACTGGGCACAAGTACTAACATCCATAAAAAGCCTAGTCAGTGGAAATAACTTGTGCATATACAGTAGACTCTGCTGTGCAGGAGAAATACAAATAGTGTTATTTTCATTCAGCTGGTGTGATGGTCAGGGAACTGAATTGTGCTATAATCTGTGTGAGTAAACCAAAGCAAACCTTTAGTTTATCAGCAAAAAACAAAGGAATTTATATTAAGTCTGTAATGTTATAAAATATTGTGAAATAGTTCACTGAGCCAAGTGCAAATGCTGAGTGATGTTAGTGTGTTGGGGAGACAACTAAAGATTAAGTATTGCATTCAGCCTGAGCAAGGGATTAAAATGGAGTTCTCACAGGGAGGTCTGGATATCAAAGTAAGTGAGGAAATGATAAAGACTATAAATATGTCACAGTCTTATGAATAGGTAAATCAAAAGTATATCCGCGAATGACAGAATTGATATTTAAGATGAGATTTGGGTCTATGGAATTCAGAGATGGTCACTACGAAATTGAGTCCAAAATAAGAGAGCCACACAAGGGGACAATGTGATTTTGTTGTCACTAGATTATCTGGTCCAGCTCCACCTGTCCATGACAGTAACTGTAGGAACAGCGATTGCACAGTTCTTGTGGAGGTGAAGTCTTGTCAGAAGCCACCCTCCATCATATTTTGTGGCACTACCATCTTGCTAAAGAGGAGCAATTCAGAACAAATCTAGCAGCTGAAAACCAGGCCTGGATGAGGCACTGAGGGACATCAGAAGATTTGCATTCACTGTGTCTGTTACTTCATGGTTGGCATTTTCCTCACTCTACTATTGCCATCAAGCCAGGGGGCTAACCTGCTTCAGTGAAGAGCACGGAAGAGCATGCAAGAAGTAGCACCAGCCATACCTAAGGAAAAAGTAAAGGCCAACCTGTGAAGCTGCATCATTAAACACATGGATGTTAAATAGCAAAAGCAGCTTACTAAAGGCAAATAATTTTGTCACAATGACAAAAGCTGACAATTAAACAACTAACAGGAGGAGACAGCTCCACTAGCATCTCCGGCTTTAATGACAGGCCACAACTTCTGAATGCAAAAGTATTTCAAACAGTCTTCAACCAGAAGTGCCAACATTGACAGTCTGTCTCGATCTACTCAGGTCACCACTATCAAAAACTATTAGTAGGAGCAAGTGTTCTTTGTTTGGCATTTCACACCTGCTCTACCATTCAATGAAATTGTGGTTGATCATCTACTACAATGCCATTGCTCTACATGCCTTCGATCCCTTGATATTTTTAAAATGTAGCTTCTGTCCTGAACATACTCAATGGCTGAATCTCCACCACCCTCTGGGCAAAGAATTTCAAAGATTTACTGCCCCCTAAGTGAAGAGATTCCTTTTCTTCTCAGTCCTAAATGACCTGCCCTTATTCTGTAATGTGTCCCCTGATTCTAGAAAGGTGCACACACCCTACTTCTGCAGCCAAGGGAGACAACCTTTCTGCTGATCTACCCGCCTCAAGCCCTATGTCTGTATTCCACTCCCCAGTTCCATGTGTTCTAATTATGTTTACTAACCTCTCATATGGAACCTTATTGAAAGCCTTTAGAAAAGCTAACTATATCACACCCACCAGTACGCCCTTCCCTATTCTGCTAGTTGCTTCCTCTTAGAAACAAAACTGAGGTAGGTTTGTTTTCCGTTTCATAAATCCATACTGACTCCCCCTAATCTGACCATTATTTTATGTATCCTATTATAACATAACTTCATTATTATTGTAGATTCTTAGATTTTTCTCACAGTACTGTAGTTTCAGCTTTAGTCTCCCTCCTTGCTAATTAGTTACATTTACATCCAGCTCTCAGCTAATTTATGTCATTATGTGCAATATCAAATGTTACTGAGTGTATTGCATGCAGCAAAGGATGTTCCAGGTTTTGGCAAATACTTTGATGTTAAACAGCATTGCCATCACTGGATCATCGCTTCTGCCACCACTAACCACTTTCACTTCCACCCTGGCACCACTTGGGGTTATTATCAATCTGAAACTTAATAGTACCAGGCACATAAATACTGTGGTGCCTACAAGAGCAGGTCAGAGGCTGTGCAGTCTGTGAAGATTGCTCTCTTGACCCCCCCCCCCCCCATAGCATTTCCATCATCTGCAAAGAATAAATCGGGAGTGTAATCCACTTGCTTGAATGTATGCTGCTCCAGCAGTGGTCAGGAACCTCAGCACGGTCCAGGACATCACAGCCCACTCAGTGGCACCCCATACAACACAGGTTTGCTTCAATTCTAGCACATCAGGATTGCAGTGTACATCATGTATAAAGTGCACAGTAGCATCCAAATTACAACCTCTACCACTTAGATGTTCAAAGACAGTATGCGGATGAAAACCCCAATTTCTAAGATCACCTCCAAGTTATCCATGCATTTGACTTGAATATATATCAGTTTCATCTGTCACTGGGTTACAATTCTGGAATTCCCTCCCTGATAGCTCAATGGGGGTGCTATCACCACATAATGAAGTGATTCGAAAAGGCACATCTCACCGTTTTGTAAAGAACAATTAGGAATGGCTAATGTCAGCAATGTGTGAAGGAAATTTTTTTAAAAAATCATTGTTACAGTTAGACTCACTGAGAATGAATTATTGCCAAGGCTAAATGTGAGGAAAGAGATTGTCATAACTTTGGAGAGTGACAAACATTAGGAACTTGAAGAAAAGGAATCCTCCCCTGGTCTAGCCAAGCAAGGCATTCAGTTGTATCAATTGTTACAAATTCTCAATAAAAAATGAAACCAGATAGACCACCTGGAATCGACATTGGCACCAGAAACGGTAACGGCAGAAACAGCCCTGTCAACCCTGCAAAGTCATCCTCGCTAACATCTGGGGGCTAGTGTCAAACTTGGAGTTATCTTACAGATTAGTCAAGCAACAGCCTGATATAGTCATACTCTCAGAATCACACCTTATAGACAATATCTCAGGCACCACCATATGTTCTGTCCCACTGGCAGGACAGACCCAACAGAGGTAGCAGCACAGTGTATACTTTCAGGAAAGAGATGCCCTGGGCAACGTTAACATTTACTCCAGACCCCACAAAGTCTCATGACTTCAGGTTAAACATGGGCAAGAAAAGTCCCTGTGACTACTACGTACCGTTCTCCCTCAGCGGATGAATCAATATTCCTCTACATTGAATGACACTTGGAGGAACAACTGAAGGCGGTAAGGGCACAAAATGTAATCTGGATGGAGAATTTCAGTGTCTGCCACCAACAGTGGCTCAGCAGCAACACTGTTGATCAGGTCCTAAAGAATATAGCTGCTGGACTGGGTCTGTGGCAAATGGTGAGGGAAATACATACTTGACCTCATACTAACCAATTGCAAATGCATCTATCCAAATAAGAGTGACCTCAGCACTGTCCTTGTGGAGACCAGGTCCCGTCTTCTCATTGAGAATGCCTTCCATTATGTTATGTTGCACTACCACCATACTAAAGGGGACAGACTTGAAATAGATCTAGCGACTCAAGGTTGAGCATCAAAGAGGCATTGTGGACCATCAACAGCAGCAGAATTATACTCTAGCACGATCTGCAATCTCATGACTTGGCATATCCCCCCTCAACCATTACGATCAAGCAAAGGCATCAACTCTGGTTCAGTGGAGAGTACAGGAGGGATACCAAGAGCAGCACCAGGCATGTGTATATATATATATATATATATATATATATATACATATATATAGACCTGGCACATCAGAATATGGTCATGGTTGTTGGTCAGTCATCTTAGCTCCAGGGCCTCTCAAGGTAGTGTCCAAGGCCCAACCATCTTCAGATGCTTTATCAATGACCTTACCTCCATCATGAAGTCAGAAATGGAGATGTTTGCTAATGACTGTAAAGTGTTCAGCACCATTTGAAGTATGTTCAAATGCTACAAGATCTGGACAACATCCAGACTTGGGTTGACAGGTGGCAAGTAACATTCACACCTTACAAATCCTGGGGATTACCATTGACTTGGAACTCAACTGGACTCGCCATATTAAAAAAGTGGCTACAAGAACAGGTCAAAGGCTAGGAATACAGGGCGACTACTCACTTCTTGACTCACCAAAGCCTGTCCCCCATCTACAGGGCATAAGTCAGGAATGTGATGGAATACTCCTCATTTGTTTGGATAGGTGCAGCTTCAACAACACTCAAAGCTTGACACCATCCAGGTCAAAACAATCCACTGTTTGTCTCCACTTCCACCAACACTCAATAGCAACAGTGTGTACAATGTATAACATGCGCTGTAGAAATTCACCTTTGACAACACCTTCCAAATCTATCACCACTTTCATCTCGAAGAACAAGAGCAGTAGAAACATGGGAAGTTACCTCCAAGATCCTCTCCAAGCAAGTCACCATCCTGTCTTGGAAATATATCACTGTTCCTTCACTGTCACTGTGTTAAAAATCTTGGAATTACCTCCCTCAGAACATTGTGGATCAACTTTCAGCACATGGACTGAAATGGTTCAAGAAGGCAGCTCAGCAGCACCTTCTCAACAGCAACTAGGGATGGGAAGTAATTGCTGGCACAGTCACTGATGCCCACTTTCCACGTATGAATTTAAAGAAAAAGCTTTGACAACAATGAATTTATCCAGGTCCTTTTACCAGATGTAACAATATTCACTACAGCCATTCCATCAAAACAGTGGTGTACATTTTTGAGTTTTGATGTTGGGTTATACATTGCTAGTTCAAAAATTGACCTGTTGGAGTAACACCATGACCAAGATCAGGAAGGCCTCCTCTCTAAGGGAGCAATTGAGGTCACTGGTTCTCATTGTTAGGGGAAGGGGTTTTAATCAAGCTACATTGTTTCCAATAACAAAAATTTGCTGAAGTTCCATTTCTGGAAAGGAAGTTGACCTCATCAGAGCTGGAAATAAATCACTCTCGCAACCCTGAGCATCATCAGGTATTCTAATAAAAGTTCAAGGCGAAGTCTCTGGTTGTAGCATTGAGTTGAGAATTTGAGGTCAGGACAGAGGTTCGGGGCAAATTTATCTGTATTGGATTTTGTTTGTGACTGTAATTAAGTTTTAGGCTCCCCAGACATGTTTGCAATTTGATTCAATAAGTGGAATGATTCAAGAGATTGTAAATCCATAATGAAGAGTTGCTTTCAAGTTCATTATTCATCAGCTCCAAATCAACACTGGATATCAAATATGTGTGATCTCAGTCAGTAACCTGTCCTTTTATATTTGCACTTTAGCAATCTGATGGATTAGAATGTGTGGGAGGAAATCTGGTCACTGCCAACCGTAAAGTTAACTGAAATTAACTTTAGCATAGTCTCAAATGAGTTCCAAGCCAGAGATTCATAGTATAAAAACAGCAGTTATTCATATATAGGTTCTTGAATAGATTGCTGAGAAAAATGTAAATATAGTACTGGTACAGCAGTGAGTACAGTTCTAAGCATGAAATCAATCTGTGCTGACGATCTATGGGAACTCTATTATGCATCCAACTAATGTGGTTCCTAACCTCCAAGTGATTGATGTTGGTACTGGCTATAAAGTGTATAAGTGTTCCAATTCTCATCGCAGTGTCTCTCGCAATAATGAAAGTCTCCTTTCCTCCCAAAAATAAAAATTAATTGTTGTGACATCCTATGACTCAGGCAATTTCAACAGTCTCACTGACTGGAAAATAATCAACATAGCCTCTTTTTTTGTAACTTGTATCATTCATTTACGAGGAATTCCGGAAATTAGGTCCAGGATCTAAGGCTCCCAGGACTCAGGCCAGGGTTTGCTGAGCCGCAATGATCCCTGCACTCCTGAGGCTTTATAGACTTGGATAACCTACAGTTCAAAAACAGTGGAGAGGACAACCAGCAGTCCCTTCAAAAGATCCTCCAATTTCAGCAGTAAGAAATGGCCGTATACTCACCCAAGCTAAATCACCCTGCAGTAAGGCAGTAGTCTTGAAACAAGCTGTGCCAATTAGGATGTAATGTTTATAAGCCTGATAGAAGTCTTCCAAGCCAAAGTTCTTCCTGGAACTTTGATCTTGGCGGGAGACTTCCAAGGAACAGAAGCTTCAAGAATGACCTCAAAGCATCTCAGAAACAATCAAACATTCCTGCCAACTAAAAGGAGTTCATACCTTGTGACCAAGATCGTTTTTTCGGGAAGGCACTGTATGCCGCAAAAGACTTCCATCAGGAATGGCATAAAGCAGAGCGCACAAACCTCCCAAAAACTACAGAAAGTGCCCCCATTACACTTCATAGATCACCCACTGGACTTCTCGGCAATTCCAAACCCGTCAATGTGGAATGAAGGTGAGTCATACTTGATTCTGAGAGACTACCTAACATATTCTATTGGCAGACAGCAAAGGTGACATTGTGGGAGCAAGAGAAAAGCCAATACAGGTTTAATTAAGTCAATGAAAATGGAACCAGGCCAATGTTCTCTCATTCAGCTGAACAATGATGGAAGATGCTGAAGGAGATTGATGTGGTCAACCACAGTAAAGATGCAAACTGATTCAGAAAATAATTTCACATGCAAGTGCAATTGACTCCCAAAACAAAGTTTGTCCACAGTTTACCCACTGTTCACAATGACTTCTGCCATTGGAACACCCCAGTGACCATGCTGTTAAATATACTGAGCTTGTTGAATCCACCAGAATTGTTCAGTATATGTTGAAGGCTGCCATTACACTTTGGAAGCACACTCAAAAACAGATATGCAGACAATAAGATCTCCATTTGAGAATGGCAACTGAATCCTAGTATATCTAAAGGAGATAAGAACAAAGAAAATTACAGCACAGGAATAGGCCCTTCAACCCTCCAAGCCTGTGCCGATCCAGATCCTCTATCTAAACCTGTCACCTATTTTCTAGAGGAGGCAAGACATAACCTCTGGGTGCTGATTTTTGACACCTATGTTATTTTAGCATCAGAGTATTTCAAGCAGTCGCTACACAAAATCATAAAAATCACTTGTGGGAATGCATTTCCTATTCACACTTCATTCTTTCTTTCCTCACAATTCAAGATTATACATTGCTGCCTTTATATCGTAAGACAAACCCGCACCTTTAATACCTATGCCAGTTTTTGAAGAGCCATTCAGAAACTTGTTAGTAGACTGTGTGGAACCATTACCTAAAAATAAGGCAGGGCACCAGTTTTTCCTTACAGCTATGGTTGTGACACCCCAATTTTCAGTAGTTGTCCTTTTGAGGACAACTTACAGCTTAAAATAGTGGTGGGAAAATTGTGTTTTTTTTAACTTGTTATAGACATCTGACAGAAATACAGTTGGATAAATGATCCAACTTCGTTTAAAATGCTTCAGCACATCAGAAGTAATTTGGGCATAGAATAACTGAGGTTTACCGCATGTAATCCACAAACACAGGGAGCTTTGGAGAAAAAATGCCAAACTCCCAAGGCTAATAATTAAGGCATATTTTTGTGAATGCCTGTAGGATTGCAAAAAGAATTGGATCGCTTCATATTTGCTACCAGAAGTTCCCTAAATGAATTTACTTAGTTTAGTCTATTCATGTTGAGCTATGGTCAAGGAAAGGTTTTAAGACAAGAAAACAAATTTTCATTGTTAGGTAATGTGTCCATGTTTCTGGAGAGACTTGCAAGAACATGCAAAGTAGGACAGGAGCACTTAAAAGCTTCACAGGCAAAAATGAAAAACAGACAAACATGCCGCAACTAGAATATTTAAAACACAATGAATGTTAGCATTATTACCTTCATAGGGTGAAACGCTGAAATCAAGTTTCAGTGGCCCATACAAGATAGCTTGGAGGGTTTTGGAAATGACTTACCTGGTAGATACTGCAGATTCAGGAAAAAGAATTGATCAAGCCACATAAACATATTAAAATTATATTTTAGTGAGTAAGAAATAGCAAGTATGTTAGGTGCTAAGAGTAATAGAGGAAGACAGACTATAGAGTGAGATTTTTTAAAAAGAGGTAAATAGTTCATGAAGCTAACCTCCTGTAATTTAATTAGCCAGTGCTAAAATACTGGGACGTTTAAACCGTATTTTCATACTTGAAGGGTAATGGGAAGATTTAATAAGCTTTACTGAGGAAATTGAAGGAAATCTGTAGAGATACACTAGGGTGTGCAATGTTAGCCAGGCAAGGGAATCAGTTGAAAATATGAAAAGGACAAAGTATCAAGAATATCTATAAATCCTGCACAAAGAAAGGATAAGTATGAATAAACATTTTTTTGTGTGTTTTATTCTTTATTTGTTCTGCTTACCTTATGAAAAATACATTTACAAAAATCATTTTAGCTCTTCAAAAGTAGAGGCACATATGGACTACAATTATTTTGCTTGAAATATAACCTGAATAATTGAAGTTTGGACTGTTTTGTTGCAGAGTATAAACCAGGTTTTTTTTTCCCCAGTGTGTGGTGTTAACACATTAGTTACATAAGGGCATGGGATTTTTACTGTAAGATTTGATATCTTTGCGGTACTAATTGAGAAAAAGTGCCTTTTGGTTTAATAAAAAAAATTGCCCAGAACAGCCTTTGGATTGTTTTGAAGTAGCACTTCTGTCACAGAACTGAGAGGAGAACAGTTGGTTTCTTAGACCTTCAAATGCCTTCAAGTAAGCCAGCTTGCACTCCCTCTTGTTCTCACTCCTCATCTGTGAATGGAAAATAAACTATACTCAAAGACTTTGCAAAGAAAGACATCACCTAACTCCAGTCAAGACCTAGGTCCAACTGACCAGTCACCAAATTGAAGTGCACCACAGTCAACAACAATGTGATGCCATCGCCAAAAACTAGAAAAATGTAAAGGAAATCACTCATTGAGGTTTGGACTCTAAATTCACAGGCTTTGTTCCTTTTTATCTATATTTTCTATACACAATGTTTTTGCAAAACCTGCCATCTCATTTATTCTGTCCATCCTATTTATGAATAAATGTGTGTGTGTGTGTGTGTGTGTGTGTATTTGGATTTAAAGGGACTGTAGCTTAAGCTTGCATTTTAATTATTAATAATACATTTTTTTCACATTTAAAGGATATGTCTGTTATAATAAATAATTATTGTTTGTTGAAACCTGGTGTGAGCTTATTTTATCATTCTTAGTGGTCACAGTCAGACTAACCATCCAAGTGATTAAGTTGGCCATATATCAGATTTTTAATATATCACAGAGCTGATTTCCAGTGCATCCTTCCTGTTGCAAACTTCTATGTTAACCTTTCACATCAATTTTGCTCTTTTAACTGGCATTATGTACTTAAATGCTATACCACTAGATGGCTCTGTGGAGCAAGGTCAAAGAGAAAATGTCATCTACCAACGGAGGGCAAACCTGGGTAAAGGTAGAGTTAGGTAAGAGATTCTATAAATACCCTGCTAACAATTCATCAATTCACGCTAGCGCAAGAGCACAGTGAAATATTTACTGAAAAGCTCTGTCAAACAGGCACAATCCTTTATGCTGATAACCCCACCTGCACTCAGGTAAGGACACATGCTCACGTATAGATATTAATTCCACTACACCCATGATAAACATTTACCCAAGTAGAGGTGAACATGCATGTCTGAAAAGAAACCATTCTTAAAACCCAAAGGTTATTGTGTAAGCATGTTCATGTCAACTGATCTGAATCTCAGCAGTCACTAGGCTTGAATTAATATGATAGCCAATAACTCAAGGTGGTGCAATCTCAGATGTTCTCAGACTTGAAAGACTTGTAAGTGATTCTCTGTGGAGATGAAGAGCGGCAATTGACCCAGTCTGTTTAAAATAGCAAGGCACAGCTTCCCAGTCAGTCACCATGGGAGCTACACTGATAATTCACCTGTGTGCATTTGTAATGTATCAGTACAGGTAGAAGAAATATTGGTGGGGAGATCACATCCTTAGCATTGGCATTGAGAATTATCTCAGAACATAATCACCCAAAATGATTCCATTCAAAGCTTGAGATATTCCCCTCCAGCAAGTTGCAACAATCTTTGATGCAAATTGCAGAGTATTACATTCTTGTTGTTAAGCTCTTTTTCTGTCAATTCTGCCACAAACTGACTGTTAAAATGTTTAATCTTCTTTTATCTCATTACAACTCACATTTATATAGTCTTATTAACATTGTAACACACCCCAAGGTACAGGAATGCAATCAGACAATAATTGACACTAAGCCAGGAAAGGGAGCATTAGTGAAAGTGATAAACATTTTGGTAAAATGGATAGGCTTAAGGAATTTTTCAAAAGACAAGAGACAGACTCTGGGACCTAGAACCTGCATGTGGTGCAGTGGTACTGTCCCTTACCTCTGGACTAGGAGCCCCAAGTTCAACTCTCACCTGCTCCAGATGGGTGTGATACCAAATCAGAACAGATTGATTAGAAAATGTAAAAGCATCTGGGGCCTTCATCCCTTCTGGCTTTTCTTTGTAATTTCCGTCCTTAACATCTTTTCTCTTTACCTATCTTTTCTCTCTTCCTATGCCTTTGTCCAGTCTGTCTATTTCTTATTCCTTTTTTTGTGGCTTCAGCTAGCTTTACAAGTATCATGATTACCCCAACAGACCATAACATCAATCATTTACTTCAAGGTCCTAGTGGCAATTTTGTTCCTCTATTCTAATGTCAAGGAATGCACACCTACGAATGAGTTGCTGTTCTGGGGAAGGTACAACATAGGACTACTTGCATGTCAAACATCATAACCCCAAATGATAAAGCTAAAAAATCTTGACAGTTGGGGAATTAGATCTAATCTGTGTAGTAATACCACATCAGCTGAGAATAGTGGTGGACAATTAAACAGGAGGTGGACAATTAACAAGGCTCAAAAAATATCCAGCATCTTCAACAATGGGGAAGCCCAAAACATCAGTGCAAAAGACAATGCTGAAATGAAATGCTCGGAATGAATGCAAATAGCAGTGCTAAAGTCAAGTGCCAGGAGGGCTGAGTGAATGATCATTTTGACTTGCTCCGGAGGTTCCTGTGCCTCAGATGCCAGTCTTGAGCCAAGTCGAACCATCCCACCATATCTTCCAGACAAATCTTTGACATCGTCTTTGGTAACAGAAAAATCCAAGAGAAATGAGAACGACGCCATTGCACTGACCAAAGCATTTGATTCAGTGAACCACAAAGCTGTGTGAATTGTGCTCCAGAGATTTGGATGCCCAAGAAACTTTATCACATTCCTACAATTACTTCATGATGATGTGACTGCAATTGTTTTGAAGTAGGGCATCTGAAAAAGGTACCTCCCAAGTCAGAACTCGTGTTTTCCCAAGCATTTCCTGTATGAAGAGACACTGAATCGTTTCAGAAAGGATTTACAAAGATGTTGCCAGGAATGGAGGGTTTCGAGATACAGACTGGAAGGACTGGGATTTTTCTCACTGGAGTGTAGGAGCTTGAGGGGTGACCTTATTGTGGTTTGAAGGCAGAGGTAAGGTGACTGACAAGGGTCCAGGAATGTTCGAACATCCCAAGTTACAAAATTTAAAGTTGTCTTTTTTTGACTGAAAAGATGGTGAGTTCACAGGGTACAGTTTCTCAGCCAACAGAAAGTGAGCCAGCCTATCTTCAAGCATCTTTTCCAATCCCTTTCCAATTTGGAATGCACAAAGGGTATCCTGAAGAGGACACTTCAGTCACACACACAGCTGCCCAAAGGCACTGTCTCCCAATGCAGGTGTCCAGTGACCTTCAAGCACCATTAAATGTGAGTCAGTTCTTTACTGAAGACTCACAGTCTCCCAGAATCACCAATTCTTCATTGCTATGGGAATTGGCAGATGGATCCTGGACAAAGTCAGCAAATGACAATTTAATGTGGGGACCTTGGGAACATGGTCATTGTCGATAAAACTCAGTGACGTGCTGAGCTGCAATGACCAGGATTACCTTACTGTAATGCCTTTTGTTCAAACATGGACCAAACAGTTGGATTCCAGAGGTGAGGTGAGAATGACTGCCCTTGACATCAATGTTTCATTTGACTGGGTATGGCATCAATGAAACTGAACTCGGTGAAATCGGAGAAATCTCCCAACTGGTTGGAGCCGTACCTGGCACATGGGAAGGTGGTTTTGGTTGTTGGAGGTCAGTTATTTCAGCTCCAGGACATCTCTGCAGGGCTTCCTCAGGACAATGTCCTCGGCCAAACCATCTTCAGCTTCTTCATCAATACATTTCCCAAGCTGGCGGCGGGGTAAAACACTTCAGGCAGAGTTCGTCCGCTTCATCCATTTTCTTTTTTTCTCTCTTCTCCTCTTTCTTCTTGATCTCAGACTTCCTACCACAGTATGGGCTCAGACATCTGGCCTCATACTCACGACTTCAGTGTAGACCCAGCAAGGCGTCCTCTTGGCCCAGTCTCAAGATGATTCCAGATTGGTCTCCCAGCCTTGAGGAGACAGAGTGGGGTCTGGAGTCAAGGCCCAGTGTAGGTTCTTGGTGTAGACTGGGTTGGAAGTTGCTATTTCATTTCTCTATTTTTAAAGATAACTCCTACAAAACCATCCAGATAAAGCAGTCCACTTTATTGGCAGGGAGAAAGTGAGGACTGCAGATGCTGGAGATCAGAGCTGGAAAATGTGTTGCTGGAAAAGCGCAGCAGGTCAGGCAGCATCCAAGGAGCAGGAGAATCGACGTTTCGGGCAAGAGCCTGAAGAAGGGCTCATGCCCGAAACATCGATTCTCCTGCTCCTTGGATGCTGCCTGACCTGCTGCGCTTTTCCAGCAACACATTTTTCACCACTTTATTGGCACCACATCCACAAGCATTAACTCCCTCCACCACTGTCACTCATCAGCAGAGTGTACTATCTTCAAAATGCACTGCAGAGATCCACCAAGGCACATTCCAAAGCCATGGCAACTCCCTAGTAGCACAAGGGCAGCAGATAAATGCAAGTTCCCCTCCAAGCCATTCACCATCCTAACACATTGCCATTCCTTCAGTATCGCAGAGTCAAAATCCTGAAACTCCCTCCTGATCGGCACTGTGGGTCTACCTACAGCACATGGACTGCAGCAGTTCAAGAAAGCAAGTCACCATCATCTTCTCAAGAGTAAATAGGGTTGGGCAATAAATGCTGGCATAGCCAGCGATGTCTATATCCAATGAATGAATTTTAAAAAGGCTTTTTGCACCTTCATAGATACTGAGAAGCATCATGTGTTCTGGCATCTCCTTCACATGTTCTGGCACTGAGGACTTTTGGACCACATACTAAGGCCAGATTTCTTATAAATAGTTTTAAAGAGATCAAGGATGATATTCAATCATTGTGCTGACAACACTGAAGTTATCTGCAGACTGGCGATCATGTATCTCTCTCTCTGGTGGGTAGTTTAGTTTTGGCACAGAAGTGGCTGTCATTAAAGGGTGTTCCATCTAGGCAGGATTTAATACTGCTACCATAAAGCACTCCTTGGCAGAGCCCATAAAGGAAGCCAATGCTTCGCTCCAACTGTGAGAATAGCCAATCTACCTTAAACTCTTCAATCCATTGGAAACATAGAGACTGGGAGCAGGAGTAGGCCATTCAGCCTGTCAAGCCTGTTACACCATTCAATATGACCATGACTGATCCTTTATCTCAATGCTATGTTCTCACTTTCTATGTCCCTGAATAACCACAAGGTTTGCTCTTTTCTGAGGCAACTCATCGACCCAGTAATCTCCTTGGAGAATTTAATCAAATTGGTAACACATGGCCTTTCTCAGAGCTGTGTTGTGAACCCCTCATAGCACCCTCTCTGTTATGGAGCCAGTTTTTTCTCTCAGTGAATAGTTTTTATAGGCACTGCTCAGTATGAAATCCAGCTTTAGCTGAGCTAGCTAATCACAACAAAGCAGTAGAGAAGCCAAGATAGCACTGGCTGTTGCTGGTGGAAGGACTTCATGCTGATCACCGAGTAAAACTAGTTTCCACCTGAGCTAAAGATTTAAACACAAAATCTTCCATTTATCATTGCATGATAGATGCCTATAGCACAGAAGAACAATAAAATATTCTGAACAATGCCAAAAATGATCTGATTTTCTTTATATTAGACAGTCAGTTGATGGTAATATTTGGTCAGACGCAACATACAAATCAATCAGGAAACAGTGAGAGAAAGAAACCCATTCAGGATTAAGATCATAGTCCCAAAGGCGCATACAAGAGAAGCAAATTAAAACAGTAAGTGCTGAAAATATTTTGTGGGTCTGGCAGCATCTGGGAAGACACAGAGTTCCCAGACCAGATTTTCCAGTGACCAATAATTCATTATTCCTACTCCTGGATGGGAGTTTTGCATGGGGACCCTGCAAATTTCCCAACATAGAAAACTAGGAGGGAGTTGCCCCTTTGTGCACTTGTGCCCTTTGGCCTAACATCCAACTTATCTGGCACTGTATCAACCTTGTACCTGAGCCCCTACCAACCTCCATTTTACTGCCTACCCACCCAGCATCCTAACCTTACACTTAACCCGACAAACTCTTCCTTTCACAGGAGTTGTCAAAGTAGCTGTCTATGATGCTGAACATTTAAATCAGAGAATGTAGCAACTGAGGTTCTGTGTAAGAGGGGGTATGCTTTGCCTTCCCCTGTCTATTTGCATTGGGAGGGAGCTGTCAGATTTAAATTAGTGCTTTGCATTTCTGCAGGAGCTCTGCCTGTAATCTGCTTTCAGAAAGACAGAGCTCCCTCTTAATGCAGCATTCTGCCTGTAATTGACATTCCTCAGAAAATCCAGCCCGTCATTTACGGTTGATGACATTTGATCAGAAGTTCTTTATCAGCGTGATGTCCTTGATCTAATCTCTTTTAGGACTAACAAGAATAAAGCTCGACAGACCAAAACAGGTCAATAACAGAGAGCACTGTTTTGTTTTTAATGCATGCCCCAAATGGCACACTCTTGGTGATATTACTTATTAATCATAGAATCATATAATTCCTACAGAGCAGAGGGAAGTTATTTGGCCCATCAAGTTTGCACCAACCCTCTAAAGAGCATCTCACCCAGATTCACCCCCTGCCATGTCCCTGTATCCCTGCATTTCCCATGGCTCACCCACTCAACCTGCACATCCTTGGACATTGTGGGCAATTTAGCATGGCCAATCCAACTAACCTGCACATAGTCATAGAAATGTACAGCATGGAAACAGACCCTTCGGTCCAACCTGTCCATGCTGACCAGATATCCCAACCCAATCTAGTCCCACCTGCCAGCACCCGGTCCATATCCCTCCAAACCCTTCCTATTCATATACCCATCCAGATGCCTTTTAAATGTTGCAATTGTACCAGCCTCCACCACTTACTCTGGCAGCTCATTCCATACACATATCACCTTCTGCCCTGCGGTCTCCTTTATATTTTTCCCCTCTCAACCTAAACCTATGCCCCTCTAGTTCTGGACTCCCCCACTCCTGGGAAAAGACTTTGTCTGTTTATCCTATCCATGTCCCTCACGATTTTATAAACCTTTGTAAGGTCACCCCTCAGCCTCCGATGCTCCAGGGAAAACAGCCCCAGCCTGTTCAACCTCCTTGTGCTTGTTGAGAGGGTGTTGCTAGGGATAAGGGGGTGTGTTCTGGCACGGGGCAAAGAAGAGGAAATATCTGGGGGTACCACACCTGCTCCCCTCTGGGATCTTGCTGTTCCCACCTTGGCCTGTGGGTCAGCCCTTACACATCAGAGCAGCCTGTTTACAGGGCCTGGGCTCTGTTTGCTGATGGTCTGACAGTAGGTGTGCTTTATCACTGCTCCCTCCCTTCCCCAGCACAGACCACCCTCTCCCCCCCGCCCTCCCAGAATGTGATATTGATGGGGCTAATGTCTACAGGACAGGACAGAGAGATGTGAACACACTTTAAATGGGAGGGAGGAGGAGAGGGCATTTCAATCAGAATGGAAGGGAATGGAGTGAGAAAGGGGACGGATGGGGGGGGTGCAGAGAGAGGGAGACAGAGGGTGTTGGAGAGACAGATCAATTCTTGAGAGCAGGGGAAAGCTAAGCAGAGATGGAGATATAGATAGAGACAGAGAGGGGGAGAGAGAGAGAGGTAAAATGAGGGGGGAAGGGACAGTGAATGGGAGGGAGTGGAAGAAGGGATTTCTTTGAATTTCAATGTTGATGTCACATTGTGCAAGGTGTTAATGATGCAATAATTAACTGAAACAGCATCACAGGGGAATGAGAGAGATTGTGCAAGGCAGTGAGCGGTGGGATCTTGCTGTGCTTTCAGTGTCATTGTTGTATTTTATTTCCAATCAATTTTTATTTCTCTCTCACTGTTCCTTCCATGCTCCCACCTTCTCCCAGAGGAAGAGATTGGATCCAGAAGCTGAAACTCAGGATGGTGCAGAGACTGAGAGAATCAAATCCATTCTGCCATGAGGAATGGTCAGATAAGAGCCGGAACCAGAGACAGAGAGAGAGAGAGAAAGAGAATAACCAGAAACTGTCCTGTCGTTCATTTACACACTCACATGGGGGATAGAATTGTGGGTTCAGGCCATCACTCTGGGATTTTTACCACACAGGCGCGTTCTGGGCTGGGGCAGGGACAAAGGGGCAAAAAGGGACAAAGGAGAGGGAGCTGTTGCACAGTCTGATCCCACAGATGCCACTGCCTCCCTCTCTCACTACAGCTCCCATCTCTACCTCTGGGTTCTCAGCTCTCTGTCCCTCTGTCTGTCCCACATCTGTCCTTCAATCCCCATCTCCGTCCTCTTCACATTCCCCTGTAGATTCCCTTCCTACAACTCTCGGGATCCTCCCTCTTTCCTGGAACTGTTGGAATTGTTCACTCTCCCCAGACCAGGACAATGGTGGGGGCGGTGGGGCAAATGTTTGGGGGAAGGGCAAGCGTTGGGTGGAGGGAAAAGGTCTAGGGGCGGGCAAAAATGCAAGGGCAGGAAAATGGGGGTGGCCCCCCCTCATTTGCTTAATTGGGACAAATTCAAAAACCTGGGGAGGGCAGAAAAATGGAGGGGGACAAAATGAGGGCAATTATTTTTACCTCCCACATTTTTTACTCTGGGCACAATTGGCAGGGGGGCACAATTCTGGAGGGGCATAATTGCGCAGGTGTGGAAAAATGACAGCCGCAAAATAGTGGGCACTACAGGATGGGGAGGTGCATCAAATATGAAGGGAGGGGAATCTATGGGGGAGATGAGGTTGTGCAGCAGAATACAGCTACACCAGGAGGGGGGCAATTAGACAGAAGGGTGTGTGGGTTGCAAAACTGAGGACAGACACAACATCCGGGGAAGGTAATAGAGGGAGGGGGTGGGGGTGTTTTTGAGGAAGGGTGGAACAGGGTGCGGGGCGGAGTGGGATCAAATCAAACCTCTTCCCAGTGGCTTGGGGGCAACAAGGAATGGCAGGAGACTGGGATCTTGCTGTGTATCACCGTGGGCAGTCTTTGCACGTGCGAACAGTGTGGAGGGGGGGAAAATGCAGGATAGGGTATCAGGGAGAAGAGATCTCCACAGGGAGGGGTTTTAACGAGGGCCATTCAAGGACAAAATCAGGAGGAGCTCGGGACAGGACCCACTGCCTTCCATGAGGGGAGGGGATAGGCACGATGGGTCGAATGGTGCTCTTCCTGAGGAAGAAAGGATTCAGGTCTGGAATCTTCCTGTGCGTCGATGGAGGGGGATACAGCCATAGGCTGATGCATCCACACAGACTCATTTCCCCCAGAGGATGGGGCTCGAGGAGGGGGAGCATATAGGACACGGAGGGAGGGAGGGGAGGAGGGGCTTTTATGTCAGGGGATAACGGAGGTGGAGGGTCAGGGCCAACAAGGAGACTGAACAATCTGGGGGGAGATAGGGTGCAAAAATACAAGTGGTGG
>NC_057734.1:45816676-45836752 GCF_004010195.1 Chiloscyllium plagiosum
AAAAGAGAAAAGACAAAGAGAGAAGAGAGAAAAGACAGAGAGAAAAGACAGAGAGACAGAGAAAGAGAAAATAGACAAAAAAAAGAGAGAGACAAAGAAAGTGAGAAAGAAAGAGAGAACACAAAACAGACAGAAAGGTGGATGGAGAGACAGAGAGGGAATGGGAAAGTGAGATAGAGAGAAAAGTGAGGTAAGGGGAGACATGGAAAGGGTAAGGGGAGCATACTCACTAATCCAGCTGCTTCCCGTTCCCTCTCCCAAAAGTCCCTCTCTCGCTCACTGTGTCCCATCAGAGACAAAGACAGCTTTAGGAAAACTTAAAGGGTCAAACCTGGGATTGAGATTCAAACACAACCCACACATTCTCACTCTCTCACACACAGACACAGAGAGACACTAACTCCCCAATACTCACCCCTGGGCACTCCACATCTTTGGACTATGGGAGGAAACTAGAGCACCCAGAGGAAACCTATGCAGATACGGGGAGGACATGCAAACTCCACACAGACAATCACCTGAGGCCAAAATTGAGCCTGGCACTGTGAGGCAGCAGTGCTAGTCACTGTATCACTCAATCCTGGATAACTTACCATTGACCATTTTGTGGTGTGGGAACTAAGAGCAATGTGTATTGAAAAAAATCCAAGCTCACACCAGACCAAGGAGCCTCAAGATTGTCAGTGAGATTGAAAAGTGTGGTGCTGGTAAAGGTCAGGTAGCATCCGAGGAGCAGGAGAGTCGATGTTTCAGGCATAAGTCCTTCATCAGTGAGAGATCTCAGGCTGAGCGAGATTCACACTCTGATACCAGGCATATGATCCCATAGCACCTCCTACAATGTCCTCTCTATTCAGCTCAAACATCCTCTGCTGAATCTTCCAGTCTCAGCCATGCCAGCATTTTGACACTTACACTCATTTTATGTTAGCATTTGTTCACAATCTCTTGCTCCCTCTCCCTGCAAGACCTGTGCACACCTACTTTTATTTCACTGTCTCATTGTCGTTCTCTCTCTCTCTCTCTCTCTCTCTAACTCTCTATCCCTCATTGTTCTATCCCTCGCTGAACTTAGCATCACATTTACAGAAATTGTTTACAATTATCTCCCACAATCATGCTTTCAGCTTCACTATTTCCCTGCTTTGATCATTTTTGTAAAATGTAATTCTTTTTACCAGCTCCCTGTCAACTTCCTCTCTTTGCTTCCATGTTAGTTAGCATGCGGTCCCTCTCATATATTCTCACAGCCTTATTTAGATTAGCACATTCTCTAATGTAGTATCTAAACATTCCTTAACCTAGAAAATCTGCAGGTAATTACTATAAGTTGAAAAATGTAACATCAGTTCTCTGCTCCCCATTCCAGTTACTGTCTGAGTGATTACAAGTGGTGAACAGTTCTGCTACAGAGATGAGTGGCTGTGTCTGACAATAAGAATGAAGAGGTGGCTGAAAAGTTAATGTCATAGGGATACTAACAGTGTATGAATTATCTATAAAACTCTGTCTTGGTTTTAGGTCCTGTGTCTTAAATATCACCTGAGTCAGCTGTGCGACAAAACCCAACATAAGGATTTGGGGCAAAGTGAGCATGCTGAAAGAGCAAAAAAAGTTCATTGTGCCAGTCATAGGGGACTTACCTCAGCATTTTGCATTACAAACTTTAAAATTAAACACTAGCCAAATAAATGTTGACTGGGGCCTTTCTTCCAGCACTACAGTTTGCACTGCTCCAAAGCCATAAAAACCCTTGAAAATGACATGAGCACCACAGTCCATCATCTCACAAATTAGCTAATGTTTAACAGAAATGGAAGACACAGGCCTGGTCACAGATTGGATGGGATTTAATCTGATTTGTTGTTTATTTAAACTATCTTTACTTTTTAGTTTAAATTTTGTAGGGATCTGTTATCAGTTAGATGAAGGGATGGGAGCTTTCTCCAGAGGTTAGAGTCCCAGGGTCAGAGTCTGAACATAGAATAAAATTCCCTCGGGCCTCTTCCAAAAATGTATCTCCTTCACCAGGTCACAGTTCTGTTGACAGTTTCACACTGTGGATTCCTACCCAATAAAAAACAGTCTTTCACTGACTAATTTGGGACTTCGTAAATCTGAAAGGAACTTGGAAAGAGTTAAGTTTAAGAGTTTTAAAGCAAATTATATTTAACCCAGGTTTAAGTGAATGCATTGAGCTCAAAGGTGATTAATTTGCTCAAATGTTTAGCACTGTGCTCAAACCTCAAATGGGCCTGACACCCACAACCTTGTGACTGAACTGAGTGTGTTACCACTGAGCCACAGACACTTTGTCTCAACTAGGCCTCACCCATGCGTGGTACATTTTACCACTCCAATTATACTGTAATTATACACCACCATTTCTAATATAAAACTATTGTAGTCTTATGCCTTCTCCAAATGATAGGACAAAACAGAGATTTTAGTTAAATATAGGGAGTCAATACTGGAATAAGCTCCAATATCTCTAGGACAAGCAAAAACCAAAACTATGAAAACCAAAAAGCTCTGCACTTGGCACAGTTAGTCAAACAGTTTGATTTGTTGGCTGTCCTGATGGCCAGTGGAATTTTCTACAGCAATGTGTCATCTAAGCAGTTCATTGGGTCAGAATTGTTGTTCAAATGAACTTAGATGCCGTGCGGAAATGGGATTGGAGTCATTGCCTAAAGCCAAATAACTCCTCATATTTTCACAGAGCTGCCAGTGTGGACGAGAGCATGCACGGGTGCCATGCGTCCTTAATTCAGAATGAACAGCGAGGGCTGGTCACTCACAAATACTGTTCTCAGAAAATTGCTTCACATCAGCACTGGCTTTGAAGGTGTTGAAGCTGTTGTTTTGGTATCTCGAGGCAGGTTCAAACTCTGGTCATCTGTACAACCAGCTGAACTTCCCTACGGAAAACCACCCCGGCTGCTCTGGAAGGTGAAGTGGGACAGGCTCCCTCAGTTAAACTCCACTGCAGAAGTTAGCAAATAGATTGCTGCCATGATATCCCTCCAGTATTTGGAACATAGTCAAATTAACAGCACAAATACAGGTTTGATCTTATAGTCTCTACGGAAACCTGTTTACAAAGAGATCAAAGCTGGAAACTAAGTATTCTGTGAGTTTTTGAAAGGACAGAAGAAAAGGGAAGTGAGGCAGATTTTTGGTACAGGATGAATTAAGTAGAATAGGAAGAAATGATCTTGAATCAGAAGACATGGAACCCATACGAATGGAGGTAAGGATTAAAAAGTGAAAGAAGACAGTGTTACGTGTAGTCTATAGGCGCCTAATAGTAGCTATATGATGGGACAAAGACTAAACAAAGGCATCCAACAAAGATGGTGCATTAATCATGGGTGACTTCAATCTTCATGTAGATTGGGATAGTCAGTTTAGCAGTGGAAATCATGAGGAAGGATTCATATATGGAATTCCCTAGAACAATATGTTGTGGATCCAATTAGAGCTCAGGCTATTTTGGATCTGCTGATGTGTAACGTGGCAGTCTTAATAAATTTTAGCAGAGTAACAGATCCTCTAGGGAATGATGAACTTAACATGATAGAATCTAGTATTCAGATTGAGAGAATCATGGAATCCCATTTGGCCCATCAAGTCTGCACCACCCTCTGAAGAGTATCCTGCCTAGACCCACTCCACTATCCTAAATCCGTACTTTTGCATTTTCCATAGCTAACCCACCTAACCTACACATCTGTGGACACTATGGGCAATTTAGCATGGCCAATCCACCTAACCTGCACATCTTTGGACTGTGGGATGAAACCGGAGTACCCGGAGGAAACCCATGCAGACACAGGGAGAACATGCTAACTTCCCACAGACAATCATCTGAGACTGGAATCAAACCCGGGTCCTTGGTGCTGTGAAGCAGCAGTACTCACCACTGAGCCACCGTTGGTCAGAAACAACTGTGCTAAACTTAAATAAGGGCAATTACAGACATTTAAGAAAATTGTTCCTGGCGCACTCTAAAGACATATTCCAGTAAGGAATAGTGATTCTAGAAAGGCCATAAGCCAACCATGGTTAATAGGGAAGATAAGGATAGCACCAAAAAAACATACAATGTCAGATTAGTGGTAAGCCAGAGGGTTGGGAAAGTTTTAGGAAGTGATAAAAGAATACCAAAAAAACAAGAGAAACTAAATTGAGGGTAAACTTGCAAGCAATATCAAGACAGACTTAGCAAGACCTACTTTAAATATATGCAAAGGAAGGGAGAAGCCAAAGTGAAAGTAGGATCCTTAGAGAATGAGACCGGGAAAATAATAATGAGGAACGAGGAAGTGGTAAAGGAGCTGCACCAGACTTCCCAACCAGTCGATACTGATACCAAAATTACAAACTAATCAAGACGCTAAAGGTGGAGAGAAAATAAATACAGTAACTATCACTCAATCTGTATCCATTGGCAGCTAGCAAACAGGGTGGGCTGTTGCTGGGCTGGGTGTTGGGGGGGGGGTGCATCAAGGGGGCAGGATGAGGGTTACGTATTGGTTTTGGTAAACGAATGCTCCTCAACCTTCTTCCTTGTATTAGTTTTGCTTTCACCTGATTTTTCACCCAACATTCACCTGCCTTACATTTCCTATCTTGACAAATACTTAAAATCTTAATACTCAGAGATACTTAAACACCATTTTGTATTTTTCTAGAAGTTGAAGAAGTAATTATATCCATATATAGACAGTTTCCCTTCAGAGTCCACATGCCTTTAAGTTTAATCTGATGCCCGGATTGTGCACTTCCACATTTGGCATACTTTCTGCACAATAATAAAATTCCAAGTGGTTTTGAATACTTATTGAAAGGCATTAAATCAGCATAAAACTCCTGGAGCGAGGATAGCTTTAACCCAACATCAAGGCAAAGATATTCAAACTTGGTCCAGACCTCAAAGCAAGCATTAATAATTCTATTGCATACTGGTGATTGGTCAGTGAACTGGCACAGAGAAGACAGAATTCATTTTTCTCATGGGTGTTTATAAGCTGTAATTGTAAAAGAACTTTATTGGAGATACTATACTGCTCATGTCTTAATAGCAAATAGTTTTTCATAGATTGAAATTAAATCAGCTCATCTCTCAACTTAAATATATACCTTGTTCTGTGCAGATTCATTAAAGATATGAGGAGTCATGGATTGGAGCTGGGCGGAATGGTGGCTCAGTGATTAGCACTGCTGCCTCACAGTGCCAGGGTCCTGGGTTTGATTCCACCCTTGGGTGTCTGTCTGTGTAGAGTTTGCATATTGTCTGTGTGGGCTTCTTCTAGGTGCTGTTGTTTCCTTCCCACAAACCAAAAATGTGCAGGTTAGGTGGATTGGCCACACTAAATTGTGCAGACTAGGTGAGTTAGCCATGGAAAATGCAGGGATTGAGTACAGGGTGGGATGCTGTTTGGAGGATTGGTGGGATTTGATGGACTGAATGGCTTGCTTCCACACTGTAGGGATTCTATGGGTCATGAATCAGGAAGTTAAAGAAATATCATAACCAAGTGATTGGGAATTATAAAAAAAACAAGTCTCCTTTCAAAGGGAAATCAGGCACAGATGATGACTAGATTCCCTACAGTGTGGAAACAGGCCCTTCAACCCAACCAGTCCACACCAACCCTCCAAAGAGTAACACACTTCCCTCTGACTAATGCAC
Organism: Chiloscyllium plagiosum; assembly: GCF_004010195.1. Classification (NCBI taxonomy): domain Eukaryota; kingdom Metazoa; phylum Chordata; class Chondrichthyes; order Orectolobiformes; family Hemiscylliidae; genus Chiloscyllium; species Chiloscyllium plagiosum. The sequence goes on from NC_057734.1 coordinate 45,822,375, forward strand.
CTAGCACAATGGACAATTTACCTGACCTGCACATCTTTGGACTGTGGGAGGATACCAGAGCAAATCCACACAGACAGTCATCCAAGGCTGGAATTGAACCTGGGATCCTGGTGCTGTGAGGCAGCAATGCTAACCACTGAGCCACCATGCTACCCTAAATATTCAACACTTTGACAACAGAGGAGTTTTGTGTGATTGATTCCATAGATGATTGACAGTATTATGCAGCAGGGCATGTTATCTAGTTGTTATCATAGGCTATAGAAGGAGATCATATAGGCCATTGTGTCTCTGCTGGCTCCCTGTAAAAATCAACTTCAGTCATAGCACCATATAGCACAGAGACAGACCCTTCAGTCCAACCAGTCCACACTGAGCATGTTCCCAACTAAAAACTAGTCCCACCTGCCTGCATTTCCCTCCAAACCTTTCCTATTTCTATTCACTCCAAATGACATCAAGGAAAGGTTGGAGACACTGGATACTGCAAAGGCTATGGGCCTTGCTAACATTTCAGAATAGTACTGAAGACTGGTGCTCCAGAACTGAAGGCTCCCCTACCTCTTCCAGTACAACTACAACACTTACATCTACACGACAATGTGGAAAATTGCCCAGGTATATCCTGTGCATAAAAAACAGGAGAAATCCAACCCGGACAATTTTGCCACCGTATCAGCCCACTCTCAATCCTCAGTAAAGTGATGGAAGGGGTCACCAACAGTGCTATCAAGCAGTACCTGCTCAGCAATAACCTGCTCAGTGATGCCCAGGGTCACTCTGCTCCTGACCTCATTACAGCCTTGGATCAAGCATGGACAAAAGGGCTGAATTCCAGAGGGGAGGTGAGAGTGACAGCCCTTGGCATCAAGGCTACATTCGACTGAATATGGCAAGAAAGAGCCCTAGAAAAACTAGAGTCAATGACTATCGGGGGCAAACTCTCCACTGTTTGAAGTCATGCCTGATACATTGGAAGATGGTTGTGGTTGTTGCAGGTCAGTCACCTCAACTCCAGGACATCTCAGCAGGAGTTCCTCAGGATGGTGTCCTTAGCCCAACCATCTTCAGCTGCTTCATCAATGGCCTTCGCTCCATCAGAAAGTCAGAGTGTGGATTATCGGCGATGATTGCACAATGTTCAGCACCATTCTCAACTCCTCAGATGCTGAAGCATTCTATGTTCAAATGCAACAAGATCTGGACAATATCCAGGCTTGGGCTGACAAGTAGCAAGCAACATTTGTGCCAAACAAATGCTGGGCAATGACCATCACCAATAAGAGACAATATAACCACTTTCCCTTGAAATTCAATTGTGATACCATCACTGAATTACCCCACTATCAACATCCTGGGGGTTATCATTGACCAGAAAGTCAACTGGACCCACCACATATACCACCTAGCCCTACAAGAGCAGGTCAGAGGCTAGAAATACAATGGGGATTTACTCAAATCCTAACTCCCCAAACTCTGTCCACAAGGCCCAAGTCAGGGCTGTGATGGAATACTGCCCACTTGCCTGAATGGGTGCAGCTCCAGCAACGCTAAGAAGCTTGACACCATCCAGGACAAAGCAACTGCTTGATTGGCACTGCATCCACAAGCAGTCACTCCCTTCACCACCAACACTTAGTAGTGGCACAGTGTACTATCTACAAGATGCACTGCAGAAATTCACCAAAAATCCTCAGATAGCACCTTCCAAATCCAGGACCACTTCCATCTAGAAAGACAAGGGCAGCAGATACATGTGAGCGCCTCTCCAAGTCACTCACCATCCTGACGTAGAAATATGTCGCCGTTCCTTCAATGTCACTAGGTGAAAATCCTGGAATTCCATGTCTAATCGCATTGTGGGTCAACCCACAGCAGGTGGCCTGCAGAGGTTCAAGAAGGCAGCTCACCCCCACCACCTTCTCAAAGGGCAACTAGGGACAGGAAATAAAAGCTGGTCCAGCCACAGCCCACAAATGAATAAAAAAAAGCTAATGAACTTATCCAAGTATCTTCTAAACATTGTAACTGTATCCGCATCCATCACCTCCTCTGACCATTCATTGCACACACACAAACCACTTTCTGTGCAAAAGGGTTGCCCCTCATATCCTATTTAAATCTTTCTCCTTTCACCTTAAAAATATGTCCCGTGGTCTGAACCTCCCTTCTTAAGGGGAAATAATCCCCTGAGTCTTAAAAGAGGAAGAGAACAGTGGTGTGAAGTTTAACTTAGCTGGAAGTGGCTTTTGCCCATAACATCGATTTTCCTGCTCCTCGGATGCTGCCTGAACTGCTGTGCTTTTCCAGCACTACTCTAATCTTGACTCTAATCTCCAGCATCTGCAGTACCCACTTCTGCCTAGTTAGCGATCAGCAGTCTGTCCCGCTCACAGTCTGTGTTGTTAATTGCATATTAATTGTGTGTAGATGCTGGGCTTTACCTAGCAATTCACTTGAATTCCTAAAAAACAGACAGACTGAGACCGCCCTTGTTGACATATGCTTGTAATGTGTAGCTCTGTGAAATAAAACACTGCGTAAAGATTCTATCCTTCACCAATGGGCTTTCTGTTAGATTGTAATTATTCCTTTTAAAGAGTGTTTTGCTGAAGGTAGTTTGTTACAGTGCACAGTCCCTTTAAGATTAACATGTGCCACACAAATATATGTGCATCTTAAAAGGAATGTTGTGCATACACGGTTTATATTTTTCCACACAGCCACAATCCTGACTGCTGCATGGTCATGTGCACAGCTTCGAGAGGAGATTATAACCAGCCCGATTCACTCTTGCATTGATCACCATAAATAGACAAGAATTGCCTGGAAAATAATACCTGTTCCAACTGTCCACTCTTCCCAGCAGCCGAATGATGTGGATCGATCACCCTGTGATTAACCTAACTACAATTACTGGTATTCTTTCACTAATCGACCTCTGTTATTCTGGCCGATCTAATGGAATCACTGCACGCTCCCCTGCAAGCTGCCGCCATTCTGAGCTGGAGCTATATCGCCATTCCATCACCTTCATTAGTCAACTGGTGGATCTCCTTCCCTAACAACACTGTGGGTGTCCCTACATCACATGGAACCAGAATCTCTAGAAGGCGGCTCACCACCAAGTAATTGAGGCTGGGCAACAAATGTTGGCCCAGTCAGTGATTCCCACATCCTATGAGCAAACAAGTACACAAGTTTTGAGCTGAGAATAGACATGGGGTTGATGGTAGAAAGATTTTGAGGCTTAGGTTGACAATGCTGCATTTGAGAAAATACTTAGGTTTATAGCATCTTCTATGACCTGAAAATGTTCAAATCATCTTATGGCCAATGAAGTAATCTTGAGTTGTAGTCACTGTTGTAATCAACAAATCGTTTCTGATTCTTTGAAATTGCTGTCCAGTTGGTCCTGTGCTCCTCATTTTTCCTCACTGTAAAGTTTCCTTTTTGAAAATTACTTTGCAATCTACTTCTGCTTCCTTTCAGACAACTCACTCCGGATCAGGGCAGAGATCAGATCTCTGTGTCAAAAAGAATTCTCATACCCCCACTTTTTTTTAAATCAATGATTTTAAATGCACATTCTCTGGTTACCCTCCGTCTACTGTCAGTGGGAACAGAGAGAAACTGTCAAAAGTCTTCATAAATATGGCAGTTAAGCTGTGCACAGCAAATTCCCCCAGACAATGCTATAATTAAGACCTGATAGTCTGTTTTAAAGATTTTGTTTGTTGATGGACTCCAGCCAGGTCAAAAGCTGGTCACATCCCTGCCTCTGAGCCAGAAAGCTTCAAATCCAGGACTACATTCTGAAGTTGAGTCATCAAGTCCAGGACTGTGTTCTGAAGGTCTCTGGACTCTTACACTGGACTCTAAACATTAACTCTATCCACATGCTGAATTTGTTCTGTGAAAATCCAGGACTGGATAGCCAGGAAGATGTGTACCTGATGGAGATAAACAGGTTGAGTAGCAACTTGAAAATTCTTTCAATACACACCAATAATACCATAAAGCTCATCCCATCACACACCATAGTTTCAAATGACAAGGTGCATGGAGAACTGGCAATGCAACTGAGTGACCTGTCACAAGCCAAAAAGCTAGACAGGCTGAGACTTATTTGACTGGAGCGTAGGAGGTTGAGGGGTGACCTTTTGATGTTTATAAAATCATGAAGGACATACATAAGGTGGAGTGACAAGGGTCCTTTCCTTAGGGCAGGGGAGTTCAATACTATTTTTAAGGTGAGAAGAGAAAGCTTTAAAAAGGACATGAGGGGCAACTTTTTTATGCAGAAAGTGGTTTCTGTGTGGAGTGAACTGCCAGAGAAAGGTGGGTGCGGGTACATTTACAGCATTTAAAAGACATTTAGAAAGTTCATGAGTAGGAAAGGTTTGGAGGGATATGGGCCAAGTGAAGGGAGGTGGGACTAGTTTCGTTTGGGATTATGGTTGGCATGGACTGGTTGGACCGAAGGGTCTGTTTTCATGCTGTATGACTTTGTGACTCTGTTTATTTTATAATTCTATACAGCAGAGAGAGGGAATCCCGATAATGTCACAGAAAATCATGCAGGATTCCCTTGAACTAATCAGATTGAACAAGCTCCTATCTGGCATAAAGGATTTACTGTATAACTTGAAGCACTGTTAAATCCAACAGGCAGGGTTGGCTAACTTTATAGATTTCGTACTGATTCTTAAATCATGTTTGTGCATTTCTGATTGTCTCTAGATCTGATGAGGATTTATTTCTGAACCAAGGACTTAACACCTCCACACTGCTTGATACAAGCCATGAACCTGTGGACAGATTTCTTGATACCTTCATTTGAATCATGAATATAACTCATTAGCCCCTATGGTGCCCCCTTGCATATGATGCTAGTCTGATTCTCCCACTCGCCATCACAGAAAGACTTCACCACTGCCTGGATAATACAAAATGGATCAGCAACCCTAGCATCAGTGCCTAGTTTAAAATGTTGTTTTGTACCCAGGCTGGCACTGTCAGTCCAGAGCTGTCTTACATGATTAAAGACCATAAAAACTAGGACCACAATTAGGCTACGTGACCCATTGAGTGTGCTCCACCATTTGATCATTGTTGATATGTTTCTCAATCCCATTCTCATGCCTTCTCCCCATAACCAGTGATCCCCTTACTCATCAAGAACCTATTCAACTCTGTCTTAAATACACTCAGTGGCTTGGCCTCCACAGCCTTTTGTGACACTTGCAATTTACAACAATCTTCCCAGAAAAGGGGAACACAGTTCCCCACTTGGTGAACAGGAGGTTTTGGTGAATGTGACAATGCATAAGAGGGCTACCCAGAGGAGGGCACAACACCAGACCCTGCCAGTCTGCTCCAGCAGCCACCAAGGTCACTGCCATCTCAGTCATTCGAATGAAAGCCCAGCAATGTAGAAAGAAGATCAATGATTTTCTTTGTTCCACCAGAGTAATTACTTCCACCCCCCCAACTCCATCTTCTCTCTGCTACCTCACTCTCACTCTGTCTCTGTTACTGCACCCACATTCCTATCGGGTCACACTATCACTACTGGGTGAAAGTGAGGACTGCAGATGCTGGAGTTTAGAGACGAGAATGTGGTGCTGGAAAAGCACAGCAGGTCAGGCAAGCATCCGAGGAGCAGGAGAACCGACATTTCAGGCAAAAGCCCTTCATCAGGAATCAGAATTCCTGCTCCTCGAACGCTGCCTGACCTGCTGTGCTTTTCCAGCACCGCACTATCACTATTGCCTGCAAAGTCTTTGCTCACTCACTCTCAAACCAACATGGCTTCAATGCTTCCTCAGCACACCTCACCGCCTTCCGTCTAGCAGCACTACAGCTATGCCACCCACTTCCATTGTACTTAATACTTCCCTTTCTCTCGATTAAGGAGAAAACAGCTCACTGGAGGGCATCGCGACCCAAGGCGGGTGAACAACATTCGGTTCTGCACCTCCAAAGCGCTGACTTGTCAGTGCCCATGCCCTGGATTGGCATCAGAGGCTGCCATTGATTTACCGTGCTGGAACACCCTGACTGAAAGATGCCTCCCTTGACTTGCCTTAATCTGACACCAATCATACCCCATTTGTTTATTCAAAATGATCCCAATAATCATACACCAACAGGCCCCGCTGCCATGCTTCGGAAGGCGTGGGTGGACAGGGGTGCAATGTAAAGCAATTAGATATGACTGAGCACTGCTGACAATCTGAGCTGACAAGCTTCCTGCTGGACACAAAACCAGGGAGCCTGTCATGGTTTTGAGCAGGCCTTTCAGTCTGCTAGCTCTGACTGAGCGGCAAAATCAAGGACAAGACAAGACAAGGCAAGGATGCCATGAGAATGCAGAGCAAGGATCAAGGTGTGTCGGGGGCTGAGAGATCAAGTGAGAATCCTCAGGTGCAGCCTGATCCAGTTGACAAGTCTGCTTGACCCTGCACAAATGCCCTTGCTACAGCATCACCATTATGCCTCGAGGTGCCATATCGCCATGCTACAGTACGGGTTCATGTGGACTGGAGATGTACCATGACGACACAGAGAGATTGGCAGGTGTCTGATACCAAGGTCCATGGGCATGAGCTGGTGCAGTTTCTGCCCCTTGGAGCATTCCCTGAGGTGCCCATGTCCCCAAAATGGAATGAGAAGAGTTGGAGTCACCTGGTACCCACTCAGACTTCCGTGTTAAGAAATCCTGGCACCTCATTTTTTTGAGGTGGGGTGGTAAGATAGAAAGCTGCATATTAATGAGGTGAGAGTTAATGAGGATGCCAAATATCAATAAACCTTATTAATGGGTAACTCATGCCCCCTGGCAAGTATCTCATCTCGACACCCAAAAAGCAACAAGTTGCTTCCAACATTAAGAAAAGCCTCACATTTTAAAAGGGAGAAGAACAGACAAAGGATATGAATAGGAAGGGTTTGGAGGGATATTGGCCAGGTGCTGGCAGGTGGGACTAGATTAGGTTGGGATATCTGGTCAGCATGGACAGGTTGGACCAAAGGGTCTGTTTCCATGCTGTACATCTCTATGACTCTATGACTAAATGATTAAACAAGAGCTCAAATCACAACTCAATCTATTGAGAGCCTCGTTTGCTTTAGAGGATCATATCTAATTGCTTTACATTGCACCCCTGTCCACCCACGCCTTCCGAAGCATGGCAGCGGGGCCTGTTGGTGGAATATGATTATTGGGATCATTTTGAATAAACAAATGGAGTATGATTGGTGTCAGATTAAGGCAAGTTTCACTGTTTTGTGGCTGGTGCGTTGTTTGAGAACTGCAAATAGACTAAAGTCTAATTCCTAACATTGGCAAAATTAAGATTTTAGATTGGACTTAGCTGTAATAATGCCACTCAAATTGCCCCCCTCCCCATTTATGCTAGCTCACAAGGGACTGTCAGGTGAGTGCCACTAATACAGGATTTCCCAAAGTTTGGGATAGAGGGGGAATGTTTCACAAGCTGAAATCTCAGAGTCCTAATTTCCAAAGCAGTAATGAATCACAGAAATGTTAGGACACAGCCAGAGGCCATTCGGTCCATTGTGTCTGCACCAGCTCATTACATGGCTGCCATGGAGCTCTTGCCGCATTACAACAGCACACACCCCTGCTCTCACTGGCCTCCAGCCCACCCCCACTGGTCTGAACCCACCTCCACTCTTCTACTTCAGTCTCTCCTGCCTCACTCTTTATCCCGTGTCTAACCTCTCCTCCCTTCACCCCCCCATCCACTAAGAACCCAAGTTGCTGAATAATAATAATTACAATATTATAAACATTAATTGCGCATGGTCAGTGAGTCTCAAATAGTTTGGTATATTTTGGACAGTCCTGAGTTAGATACAAAGTATTAACAGCAACAGAAAACATCCATTAAATGTGAACACCGTGCTGATGTTTATGGCCCACATTCACTGCCACCCACATATTTTATTTAACCCTGTCAGCAACTCTCTCCATCCTGCTCTCACGCATCTGGCTCCTCTAGAATGCACATTATTACCACTCCACTTTAAAAAAAAACATCCTTCTGAACTTCTTATTTGATTCATCAGTGACTCTCTCATTCTCCTAAATGGGAAAATCTCATTTACATCTACCCTACTGAACCAGTTCGCAACGAATTAAAAGGGAGTGTAGGAGCAGAAGGATCTGGGTGTATATGTACACAGCTCACTTAGAACTGCAAAACAAATAGAGACAGCAGTTAATAAAGTGTACAGTGTTCTTGGCTTTATTAATAGGGGCATGGAGTACAAGAGCAAGGAGGTGAAATCTGATCTTATTCAAGACTCTTGTTAGAACTCAGCTGGAGTATTGTGTACAATTGAGGGTGTCACATTATAAAAGAATGCGAATGCAGAAGCAGTTTGTAAGAATAGCTCCAAGAATGAGTAAGTTCAGTTATAAGGATAGATTGAAGAAGTTGGGACTGTTCTCCTTAGAGAGAAGGCAGCTGGGGGTAAATTCATTAGAAATTTTCAAAATCATGAGTGGGCCAGGCAGCAAGTAAATAGGGTGAGGCTGCTCCCATTTGAAAAAGAAAAAAAAAGAATGAGAGGGAATGGATTTGAAGTTAGATGCGCCAAAGAAGCAAGTATATGGTAAAGTTCCAGGGAGCAAAGAGACTTTGATGTGCAAATGCATAATTCCTTGAAAGTGGAACTACAGGTTGACAGGGTGGTGACAAAAGCATGTGGTATGTTTGCCTTTATTGGTCAGTGCTTTGAGTATAGGAGGGGAGGTCATGTTGTGTCTCTACAGGACAATGGTTAGGCCACTTTTAGAATACTGTGTGCAATTCTGGATGGGTACCTGTATATGAATAGGAAGGCTTTAGAGGGAAATGGGCTAAATGCTGGGAAATGGGACTAAATTAATTTAGGATATCTGGTCGGCATGGACAAGTTGGACCGAAAGGTCTGCTTCCGTGCTGTACATCTCTGTGACTCTTGGTGTAAGACAAACCTTTTTCATCTCAGCAAGGAGTTGGGGTCTGGATTGTACTAACTGGAAATGTGTTGGAGGCAGGTACAACTAAGTCACTCAAGTGGGGATTGGGTGATGGCTTGGATAGAAGTGGTACTCAGGGATATGAAGAAAACGCAGGAGATTGACGTTAGATAAGAGAGACATACTGGATAATAGAGCCAGTGCAGGCATGATGGGCCAAATGGCCTCCTTATTCGCCATAACAATTCACTGATTCCATGTTTATTCAGTCACCCACCTCAGCCTTCTCTTTTCTGGGGCCCAACCTGAACTCTCTTTCCTGATGGTCAGAAACCTCTCAGCTTGTACATTGCCTTTGTAAATCTTTCTTTCGTGCATTTTCCAATGTGATATGTTCATATTTTTGCATCATGCATTATATCGAGGCCAAAACTTTACAAAATGTTGCAAGTGTCACCTCAGCAAGGTTCTACATAACTTATCAGCTTTTAAAACCTTTTTTTTTCCTTTAGGAATTAACCCCAGTATTTTGCTTGCATTATGCTGGCCTTGTTATCCTGTGTAGACAGTTTCCATCTGTGAACTGCAGTGTCAAACCCTCTATCACAGACACTTCAATAACAAATAACAGAAAGGGCACTTTAGGAAGGGCAACACAATTTTATTTCGCAAACATCCTCTGCCCAGAATGTGAGGCAATATGTGTGTGCTTTTCTTCCTTATTTTTGTAGTAAATCACAGCAGCTGCCAATAGCTTCAGGGCTTCTGTCAGCTTTCATTTCCCTCATGTCAGGAGTTTTAGAAAGATGTGCGCCAGGCAGCCAGTGATCGGCAAATGCTGATAGTGCCAGGGCAAGAAATGATTCAGATTCGCTTAATAAAAGGTCCTGTTTTCTTGGGAGAAGGGTTGAGACGTCACGGTCGTTTTGCTGAGAATAATAATTGAATCCTGCAGTCTATATGCGTGCATGTCTCAGCTCTGGCCCTCTCTGAAGTTCAAATAATTCAGTTCTGTCGGCTGCTGGCAATGAGCCAGAGATGAGTCACTCCTGTGAGATCAGAGCCTCACTGACATCATTCCCAAGAATAGAGTCAGGGTAATCGAACACTTCTGTAATTCTGACTGCACAGCACCACAGGATTTAAGTCTCACGAGCTGCAGACATTGTGAAAGTGGAATCTTTAGGGGAGGTTGTGTATGCTAGAGAAATTTTAGGAAAAATTGATCTCTTTGTTAATGTGTCACTCCTGGGTAAATTTAACATAGACTATGCTGTTTTAGTCACTCCAACTCCCCCCCCACCCAACACTTCCCCCACTCCCCACTCCATGTACCTTACATAAATGTTTGTGTCTGAAGCTTTGTCGTAAGTTATTCAACTGCAGTGACCATCACAATCAAGCCCAGTATTGTCTTAGAATCAAAGAATGATCGCCTGAGAGGAAGAAGCCCATTGTCAATAAGAACAACTCAAGCAATCCATGTTCAAATGCAATGAGATCTGAACAATCTCCAGGTTTGGGTTGGCAAGTAGCAAGTAACATTCGCGCCACATAAATGCCAGGCTATGACTATCATCAACAAGACGCAATCTAATCACAGCCCCTTGACATTCAATGGTGTTACCATCACTGAATATCCCACTATCAACATCCTGGCAGTTATCATTGACCAGAATCTTAACTGGACTCACCATATAAACACAATGGCTACAAGACCAGGTCAGAGGCTAGGAATATTGCGGTGAGTAACTCACCTCCTGAACCCCCCCCCAAAGCCTGTTCACCATCTACAAGGCACAAGTCAGGAATGCGATGGAATACTCCCCAATTGCTTGGATGGTTGCAGCTCCAACAGCACTCAAGAAGCTTGACACCATCCAGGAAGCAGTCCCCTAGATTGGCACCAAATCCACAAGCATCCACTCTCTCCACCACCGACACTCAACAGCAGCACTGTGTACTATCTACAAGATGCACTGCAGAAATTCACCAAAGATCCTCAGACAGCACCTTCCAAATCCATGGCCACTTCCATCAAGAAGGACAAGGGCAGTAGATACATGGGAATACCACAATGTTCAAACTCTTCTCCAAGTCACTGACCATCGTTAGTTGGAAATATATTGCTGTTCCTTCACTGTCATTGGGTCAATATCCAGGAATTCCTTTCCCCATGACATTGTGGCTCAACCCTCACCAGGTAAACTGCAGCAGGTCAAGAAGGCAGCTCGCCACCATCTTCTCAAATGTAATTAGGGTTAAGCAACAAATGCTGACCTGTCAGCAATGCCCACATCTCACAAATGAATTAATAAAAACTCTGATAGTCTCAGTGCTCAACCTTTACCTTGAAGCCATGCATATTTCTTCTCTCCTGATATTTATTCAATCCCTTCATGAAGGCCAAAATTGAATTTGCCCCACCTCACTTTCAGTAAGAAAAGGATTCATTTTATTTCCCGAATCCATCACAGTCATTTTTTCTGTAGGCCCATCAGGGTATGGGTACCTGAGGTCCAGTCGTATTAAGGTTGTATCATCCTTCCTGAAATCAGAATGTTGTCAACACCTGTCTCCCTTCAGATGATAGAGCACAATATTTACGACAATGCACAGATACTGCTCTGAAGGAGGTATCATCTTTCCATTGAGATATTTGACCAAAACCCCAACTGTCCTCCAAACGGCAGAGACTTGGAGAAACACAGAAGACTTCCCAGTGATCTTGATGACCTGCCAATATCACTGAGGTAGATGATCTGGTTATTAACACTTCGGGGATCTTGCTGTATACGTGAGACTGTTCATACTCTTCAGAAGTTACTCGTTATTTATAAAGTCCTTAAGAATGAAGTGAGAAGTGCTATTAAGATGTCTTTCCTCTCCTAAGGAAGGGTAAGAAATAACACTGAAAGAGGAGATGGGGTGTTGGGATGGAGACACAGTGTAGTGGTGTGTAGAAGATAGTGACCTAGAGGTATTGTCCTCGGATTAGTAATCCTGAGGCCTAGGCACATGATCTGAGTATGGTGGTAATTTACATGAATTAAGATCTGGAATTGAAAACTACTCCGGGCAATGGTAATATGAAATTGTCATTAGTTCTAAAAACCTGATGGTTATTTAATGAAGTAAATCTACCAACCTTACATGGTCTTGTCTATGTTGTATAAAGTAATAGTCCTGAAAAGATTAATGTTGGAGACTGCATTGAGCTCCACTCAATCTAACAATAAGCTACCTGCTTGAGTGGGAACAGTTTACAATCTTGTAGAATGGAAACCCTTTATCCTGGGCCCCCTTACGGTTTTCCGTAACAGAGTCCGTCTTTACTAATGTAACTGATACCTGATTGCTATCATGCAATACATCCTGTTTAAGCCAGAACCTCTTCTTGTTAAAACTCACTTGGTGACAAAAAGCTGCAACAAGCTGGAAGTAGTTGGCACCACAACATGTTCATCAAGCTACTCCAAACCCACAGCAATGTGGTCGACTCAAAACTGCCCTCAAAATAGTCTGGCAAGCTTCTTAGCTCAAGTGTAATTAGGACTGAGCATTTGCTAATGATTCCCAAATCCCAAGAAAGAATAAAGATGCTAAAGTTCATGGTTAAAAATCACACAACATGAGGTTGTAGTCCAACAGGTTTAATTGGAAGCACTAGCCCATCAAGCCAACTCTGCCATTCAATAAGATCATGGCTGGTCTTTATCGTGGACTCAGCTGCACTTACCCACACACCATAGCCTTTATTTCCTTTACTGTTCAAACATCTATCTCTCTTTGCCTTAAAAACATTCATCGAGGTAGCCTCAACCGCTTCACTGGGTAGGGATTCCACAGATTCACCCTTTGGGTGAAGAAGTTCCTCCTCAGCTCAGTCCTAAATCTGCTCTCCTTCATTTTGAGGCTATGCCCCCTAATTGTAGTTTCATCATTCCCACACCCCCAACACCTCCATGGAAACAACCTCCCTGCTTCTATTTTATCCCCCTCATAAATTTGTATCTTTCTATAAGATCCCTCTCACTTTTCTAATAAATGCATTGAAGAAGATGCTTTGGGATTAAATGTAATACTCTGGATCATGCAGGATGTTTATTGCCTTGTCCTTTAAGAGGAAATATTCAGTCTCTCCTCATCTGACAACTGCCTTAGCGACGGTTAAAAACCTTGGCTTATAATTGTAATATTTTGCTGTTCTTTTCTCCTGAAGGGTGTTGGAGGGAGAAATTAACCCAGAAAACTGCAGTCACACTGGGGATACTCCCTGCCAACTGAATTTGACCATTGGCTTTTCAACTTGCAGAACAGTCAGTGAATCAGGAATTGAGAGGAACTGGATTGGTTGGAGGAGCCAGTGAAAGGGTCACATCAAGAGTAAGACAGAGCATTTTCACATTAAAAGCAGAATGTGCTGGATAATCTCAGCAGGTCTGGCAACATCTGTGGACAGAGAAACAGAGTTAATGTTTCAGGTCCAATATGACTCTTCATCAGAAACAAACCTTGTCTTCAGTCCTGAAGAAGAGTCATACTAGACTTGAAATATTAACTCTGTTTCTCCCTGCACAGAGCTGCTGAAATTCTCCAGCATTCTGTTTTTATTTCTGCTCTCAGCATCTGCAGTTTTTTGAATTTATCTCTGCATTTTCACATTGTTTTGTTTAGTGTCAGAACCTGGTTGAGTCCACAAAGGAACAATGCTTTGCATCCTCTTGCCTCACTGGTTTGTCTTAAACATGTTGTTAATTTTATGAGAACTGTAATGAATTTAATTCTTCTGCCCCCTTGTCTAGGTTGACTTACCTCTTGGGAGAATTGTGTTGACTCCTTTTCCCGTAAACTAATTACAACCACATTCCCCTAACACTTCATTGCCTAATACCTGGAATACCAATGATGGAACACACAGTGACTGAAGAATCAAGTCATTACTGGAATGTGACCACAATATAGTAGCAGAATTCATTATGGCATGACAGCTGATTACCTAATCCCCATTTTAGCTGAAAATAAGATTGATTTTGATCTTTTCTCTTCATAATGGGGGATTGGGAGCATTGTTCCCCTCGGCACCTGCCTCCCCATGTTCAAACTTGCAGCCACACACTCAGGTGTACATGTGAACATATTCAACATGCAATCTGAAAAAATACAGCCACCCACACTATACACACACACATGTAAACCCCATACATATGCCCTATCGACACAGACAATTGCGCACACAAACCCTAAACACAAACACACAAACTACACACGCATGCACTACACACACAACACCAATATGCAAACATGCATATCCAAACACACTCACACACAGACCCCATAAACACACACAAAAACACTTACATGCAATCGTGTGCACACACAC
>NC_057734.1:45837252-45850840 GCF_004010195.1 Chiloscyllium plagiosum
ACTGGGAGTGATCGGTGTCAGTGTTCACCCTGTTTACAATGGGAGTGTTCGGTGTCAGTGTTCACCCTGTCTACAATGGGAGTGTTCGGTATCAGCGTTCACTCTGCCTACACTGGGAGTGTTCGGTGTCAGAGTTCACTCTCTCTACAATGGGAGTGTTCGGTGTCAGTGTTCACTCTGTCTACACTGGGAGTGTTCGGTATCAGTGTTCACTCTGTCTACAATGGGAGTATTCAGTGTCAGCGTTCACTCTGTCTACAATGGGAGTGATCGGTGTCAGTGTTCACTCTGTCTACACTGGGAGTGTTCGGTTTCAGTGTTCACTCTGTCTACAATGGGAGTGTTTGGTGTCAGTGTTCAGTCGTACCCTATCAGGTATCCATGAGATGCAGTGGGATGGTGTATACAGATTTCCTATGCTTCATTTTGACATTGACTCTGCATTGACAGTTCTGTGTCCCTGCACATAAATTCAGACATGTACAACATCCAGAAAGAGTTCCACTCCTTCATTATCCCTATGTCCCCTCTCACTCTTGGTATGTGAAGAAGTGCTAACAAAATCCCTCTTCAAAAACAGAATCGAACCTACCCCTGACAATCCATGGCATTACTACTACTGAATCCACCAGCAACCACAGCTTGAGGGTTACCATTGTCTAGAAACTGAACTGCTAAGCAGATCAAAGGTTGGGAATTCTGTGATGAGTAATTCACCTCTTGTCTCTCCAAAGCCTGTCCATTATTAACGAGGCCAAAGTCAAGAGTGTGATAGAATTTCATTGGCCTGCTGCAGCTCCGACAATGCTCAAGAAGCTCGACACCACCCCGGACAAAACAGCCCATGTGATTTGTACCTCTACCAACACTTTCAACATTGACTCCCACCATCACTGACACCGTGACAGCTGGTATCCCATTACCAGAGCAAAAATATATACCCATATGCAAACTTCACAAATCTATGCTGCACTCATTCCCATTTTACTTTGGATCCCAAAGATGGCATTCCAGATAGGGGACAGTCGATACACGCATGTACAAACCCACTCACGTCCATCAACAGGACAACTACACTCACTCTCACACACTTCCTGCAAATTGAGTCAGAAGTGATTTAGCTCCTTGGCTCATTGTCTTCTGGTCCTGCATCTGGAGCACTTTACTCAGTCATGGTTTGCCATTCTTTCAGCTCTCAGGCCAAAGTGTGGAGTCAGATCCCAAGATTAATTCAGCTAAAACAGAAACTGAACACATGCTATTGGTGTCAATCTGAACCACATGCAGGTCATCCTGTCAAATGAGCTAACAGGCTCCATAGCTGCAAATATGCAGCGAGAAAGATTTACACGTCAACCACTAAGTACCACACAGTTCTAACCATCACCCAAGCTTCAACTTAAATAGACTCCCATTCACAATGCTCACAATGATATTTTCATCTTGGTCTTTAAAGCACTCTCTGCCGTCATTTCTCCCTCTCTCTCTTAACTTCTCAAGCACACCAAAGGATTTATCCATCTTGAGTGCAACCTTTCAGTTTGCCATTGCCAATCTTGCCTTGGGTTTTCTAGGCCACACATTCTGGAATTCCAGTTGTTTCTCCATCTCCTGTTCAGCTTTCTCAGATGTTCTTTTATGTCAACCCTCCCTGACTGTCTCCTTCCTCAGCTCAGCAAACCTCTGCCCTCAGTATAAACTTTCCTTTATACCACGGCTGCCATATAAATGCAATCTCTTGCTGTTCTCTCTGTGCTCTGTGTATCATCAATGATATTGTTGGCATTCAGTGCCTTAATGAAGCATATGTTCTATCTCCAGGTCAGATCTAAAACGGTGCACATTTTTGAAAGGACTTGTTTCTAATCACTGCCTTAGAAAGTTCAATCTATCTGTTTACTTTCACTTTGTGATGCATGAATTCCTCACTGACAGAGGCAGAGATAACTGATGAATGTCAGCCATATGTTTCACGTTTGCACTCTTTCTGCAAATTACTTGTCTCTATTTGCCAACTTGGCTTGTTTTGCAATAGTTGGTCTTGCTAACTAGTGCAATCACAAATAAGAATATTGTAGAAAGAGCAACACAATAAAAATGCATTATTTTGGACCTGATTGTGTTTTTTATTAGCCTATTTTTCTAACCAATCTGTTCAGAGATGTTATTACACATCTCTGGAGCACGGGGAACCTGAATCCGACCCTCCCAGTCCAGGGGTAGGGACACCACCATTGCACCACAAGGGCTTGTTTGTTACCAAGAAAGAATGGTTTGCATCAGGTGGCTCCCATTTGAAATATTCACATGGACAAACTAACTCACAGTGAGGAGGTCCTGTCCACTGCATAGGAGTAGAAAATTAATTAATTTGCATTGATGTAGCTCCTTTCACCCCAAAGTGCTTTAAGGTCCATTAACTCCTTTGAAGTGCAGACACTGTTTAGATGTGGAAGTACAGTGCTAATCCATCCACTGCAAACTTGCACATATATAACAGTCAGATCGCCTTTAGTGTTGATTGTGGGACAAATATTGGCCAGAATACTGGGGGCCATCTTCAAGCAGTACTACTGAATCATTTGCATTCAGTCAGAAGGCTGCCAGGGGCTTGATCCAGTATCTCATTTGTAAAGGGATACCTCAGTATTGAAATAACATGTTAGCATAGATGTTGTGCAAGTACTCAAGTTACCCAGTTACTCTCTGACACCAAGGCAAATGCGATATCAACGGAACAGAGGCTGGTATCTGATCAACACAGAGCCTAGAACTAGGAAAAAAAATAAGCCTTTAAAATTAGAAAATGCTAAAAACGTTCACCAGGTCAGGCAGCATATTGGATAGAGGCAGTTAATGTAGGGCTCTAGGAACTATTGGTCAAACGGAGAGACCTAGGGGTGCAGGGACATACTTCTTTGAAAGTGGTGTCACAGGGAGAGAGGGTGGTGAAGAGGGTGTTTGGCATGCTTGCCTTCATTGGTCATAGCATTGAGAACAGGAGTTGGGATGTCATGTTAGAGCTGTAGGAGGCATTTGTAAGGCCACTTTTGGAGTATTGCGTACAATTCTGGTCATCCTACTTTGGGAAGCATGTTATTAAAGTGAAAGGGTGCAAAAAAGATTAACAAGAATGTTACCGAGACTGGAGGATTTGAGTTCTAGGCTGGGACTTCTTTCCTTAGAGCATAGGAGACTGAGGGGTGACTTTATAGAGTTTTATAAAATTGTGAGGGACATGGATAAGGTGAAGAGACTCACCAGGGTGGCTGAGATTTAAGGTGAGAAGGGAGAGATTTAAAAGGGACATGAGGGGCAACTTTTCCAAATAAGCTGCCAGAGGAAGTGGTGAAGGTGAGCACAATATTTAAAAAAATTTGGACAGATACATGGATAGGAAAGATTTAGAACGATATGGGCTAATCACAGAGAAATGGGACCAGTTCAGTTTAGGAAACCTGGTCAGCTTGGACAGGTTGAGCCAAAGGGGTTTGTTTCTGTGCTGTATGAATCTGATCCTATGACTCTAAGAGACATAACATTTCAGTTCACTGATTTTTTTAACAGAACTGGCTCATGTTCAAGACATTGAGTCACATTGAGGGACGCAGACAGTGAGTGGGGAGGAAAGAGGAGAGGACAAAAGGGAAGGTGCAGGATAGATGAAAGGTAGGAGAGATTAATAAATGGTACAAGGCAAATGGAGTTGATAATGGAATTATAAACAAACTGTGAGGCTAGAGGAGGCGTGAAAAGCAACAGCAGATACATTATGGGAGCACTGCTCACGATCTGAACTGGTTGAGAGTATAATGTGGAAGTCAGGATGGTTTAAAGTGTCTAATCGGAAGGTGAGATGTTATTCCTTAAGCTTCCATTGAGTTTCATTTGAGCAGTTTAAGAGATCAAGGACAGAGAGGTGAGAGTGGGAGCAGATCAGAGATTTGAAAAGGCAAATGACAGATGCTAAAGGTGGACTGAAAGCTAATGTTCAGCAGATCCATTGCTCAGTCTGCGTTTGGTCTCCATGATATAGAGGGGAGCACACTATGAACAGCAAACCTGGAAAACTACATGAAAGAATCATAAGGAAATCAGTATGTCACCTGAACAGGGGATTTGGGCCATCCGACAAAGGAGGAGATGTACAGCACGGTATTGCATCTCTGCTACTTACATGAGAAAATGCTGAGGGAAAGGGAATGGGTTATGTAGGTGAGTCAAAAATGGAGCAGGATTCTGAAAGGGAAAGACATACACTGGAGTCCACACTGGAGTTGGCAGAAACACCGGAGGATGATCCATCAAAAATGGATGATCCATCAAAAAACATGTGCAAGACAAGTCAAAGAAAAACCTGCTCCTGGGTCTGGAAGGAAGGGGAAGGTCTGACTGTGGAATACACATCCTGTTCCATGTGAGCATATAAGCATGTGTGCATCAGCTTCACTTTTCAGATCCACATGGCATCCATGAGGCAAAGAGTATTGTGGGTAATGCCGTTCTGGATGTACACATCAGCAGTTTAAGAATTTGAGGGCAAACAGAAGATAGGTTGTTGCCGGGGAGTCAAAGAGGATCAGGACTGAAAGGCAGAGTTGAGGATGTGGGGAGGCAACAACAGAAGGATTTGGACAGGTGAGGAGAGTGGGCAAGGAAGTGACAGATGGAGTACAGTGTGGGAAATGTGAGATTATGCACTTTGACAGGAAAAATAGAGGCATAGACTATTTTCTAAATAAGGAAAGGCTTTGGAAATCTGAAGCACAAAAGGACCTGGTAGTTCTAGTTCAGGATTCTCTTAAAGTTAACATGCAGGTTCAGTCGGCAGTTAGGAAGGCAGTTAACATTCATTTCAAAAGGACTGGAATACAAGAGCAGGGATGTACTGCTGAGGCTGTAAAAGGTTCTGGTCACACTGCATTTGGAATATTGTGATCGGTTTTGGGTCCTATAATCTAAGGAAGGGTGTGCTGGCCTTGGAGAGGGTCCAGAGGAGGTTTGTAAGAGTGATCCCAGGGATGAAGGGCTTATCATGTGAGGAGTGGTTGAGGACTCTCGATCTGTAATTGATGGAGTTTAGAAGGATGAAGGAGGAATCTCATTGAAACTTACAGAATACTGAGAGGCCTGGATTGAGTGGAGGTGGAGAAGATGACTCCGCTAGTAGGAGAGACTAGCACCCAAGGTACAGCCTCAGAGTGAAGGGAAATTGGTTAGAACTGAGATGAGAAAGAATTCCTTCAGACAGGGTAGTTAGTCTGTGGAACACATTGCCACAGCTGCCAAGTCATTGACTGTATTTCAGACAGAGCTAAATGTGTTCTTGGTTGGAAAGAAAATCAAGTGTTACAGGGAGAAGGCAGGAGAATGGGGTTGAGAAACATTTCAGGCATGATCAAATTCTGTTCTTATGTATTGTGACATTATAGACTCATAGATGGTCAGACACCATGCTAAATTAAACTCTACTTTAATTCAGGTTCACTCTGTCTAATGCCACAGTAAATAAAGACAGGACAATCTAAATTCGTTACAAGACTATCCTAGTTCAGGACCCTGGTGACGCCAATCATTGGAAGAACAAGTCTTTGTGTGGCATTATTCCTCAGGTTATGGCTGCAGTGCAAATGGATGCATAATGCATATCCACGGGGAAACAAGAGTGATGATCATTTGCTGACAACCTGATTTTGTGAGTCTACATACAAAATTAGGGGCAGGAGTAGGCCACTCAGCCCTTCGAGCCTGCTTTGCCATTCAATAAGATTGCAGCTGAACTGATTTCTCTACATTCCTGCCAACTCCTGATAAACTTTTAGCTCCTTCTTATCAAGAATCTGCCTCTGCCTTAAAACTATTCAAGGACCCTGCCTCCCATGTCTTTTGAGAAACAGAATTCCAAAGACTCACAGCGAAATTCACAGCTGACCTTGGAGGAACCTGTGTGGGAGAGTTCACAGCATGGGAGTAGATAAGGACATAGTTTTAAGTGTAAACTTGCTGTAAGTCTACAGTAGTGAGTAGAGTGAGTTTCTTTTCATTATATGTTTTACTGAGATCTGTCTCTTGATTAAATTTTAAAATATAAACCATAAGTACTAAGTTAGCCTAGAGCACTGGTTTTTTAGGGCAAAAAAGGCAGTGCTATTTTCTGGGTCTGTAAATTGTGAAGGAGCAAAGATGGCCTTCAGTAGAGTGATACGCTCTTCCTGTCAGATGTGGGAGATTAGGGAGAGTTTCCATGTTACTGATGATTATGTCTGCAGGAAGTGTCTTTGGTTGCAAATCCTATCGGATTGCATGGATCAGTTGGAGCGGCAGTTAAAGGCAATGAGGAATTTACAAGAGATAGGGGGTGCGATGGATGGCAATTATAGGAAGGGAGAAAACTTGCAGATACAGTCAGGTAAATGGGTTACTCCCAGGAAAGGTAGGAGAGGTAGACAGGTAGAGCAGGAATCTCTTGTGGCTATTCCTTCATACAAGTATGCTGTTTTGGAAAATGTAGGGGGTGATGGACTCTCAAGGGAATGAAACACAAACACCCAGGTTTCTGGTATTGAGGCAGGCTCTAATGTAATGAGGAGTACGTCGGGTTCCAAGCAATCGATTGTGATGGGAACTCTCTAGTCAAGAGGCACAGTCAGAAGTTTCTGCGGCTAGGCACGGACTGATTAGGGATAGTCAACATGGCTTTATGTGTGGGAAATTATGTCTCACAAACTTGATTGAATTTTTTTACGAAGTAACAAAGAGGATTTTGAGGGCAGCGCAGTAGACATGATCTATATGGTCTTCAGTAAGACATTTGACAAGGTTCCTCATGAGAGACCAGTTAGCGATGTTAGAAGTCTTGGAATAGAGGGAGAACTAGCCATTTGAATACAGAACTGGCTCAAATGTATAAGACAGAGGGTGATGGTGGAGGGTTGCTTTTCAGACTGGAGGGTTGTGACCAGTGGTGTGCCACAAGGATTGGTGCTGGATCCAGTGCTTTTCGTAATTTATATAAATGATTTGGATGAGAACATAGAAAGTATAGTTAGTAAGTTTGCAGATGACACCAAAATTGGATGTATAGTGGACAGCAAAGAAGGTTACCTCAGAGTGCAACGGGATCTTATCAAATGGGCCAATGGGGTGAGGAGTGGTAGATGGAGTTTAATTTAGATAAATGCAAGGTACTGCATTTTGGAAAAGCAAATCAGAGCCAGACTTATACACTTAATGGTAAGGTCCTCAGGAGTGTTGCTGAATAAAGAGACCTTCGAGTGTCAGTTCATAGCTCCTTGAAAGTAGAGTCACAGGTAGATAGGATAATGAGGAAGGTGCTTGGTATGCTTTCCTTTGTTGGTCAGAGTATTGAGTATCGCAGTTGGGAGGTCATGTTGCGGCTATTCAGGATGTTGATTAGGCCACTGTTGGAATATTGCATGCAATTCTGGTCTCCTTCCTATTGGAAGGATGTTGTGAAACTTGAAAGGGTTCAGAAAAGATTTACAAGTATGTTGCCAGGGTTGGAGAATTTGGGCTATAGGGAGACACTGAATAGAGTGGGCCTGTTTTCTCTGGTGCGTTGGAGGCTGTGAGGGGTGACCTTAAAGAGGTTTATAAAATCATGAGGGGCATGGACTGGATAAATAGACAAAGTCTTTTCCCTGGGGTGGGGGAGTCCAGAACTAGAGGACATAGGTTCAGGGTGAGAGGAGGAAGATATAAAAGGGACCTAAAGGGTAACTTTTTCACACAGAGGGTGGTGCGTGTGGAGGCTGGTACAATTACAGCATTAAAAAGCATCTGGATGGATATATGAATAGGAAGAGTTTGGACGGATATGGGCTGGGTGCTGGCAGGTGAGACTAGACTGGGTTGGGATATCTAGTCGACATGGACAGGTTGGACCGAGGAGTCTGTTTTTGTGCTGTACATCTCTATGACTCTATGACCTGAGAAAAATAATTTCACCATATCTTTATCTTAAATTATTTTTAAACAGAAGGAGTAGATTTCCCACAAAAGGAGCAATCCTTTCCATGTGCACCTTGTCAAGGCCCTTCAGGATCTTACAAAGATGTTTCTAATCGCCCTGTTGAGAGATGTTATTGTTATGTCTGAAGTAGGTGGGAATTTAGCACAGGCCTCCTGGTGTAGACATAGGGACTTTATCACTGCACAAGAGCTTTGTCTCTGAAGCTTCTGTGTTGTACCCCATTTATGATGCCCTGCTCTAATATTTGATTTGATTTATTATTGTCACATGTACCTAGGTACAGTGAGGTTTTGTTTTGCTTGCAGATCATACCATGCAAAGATCATTGGGTGATAGAACAGAGCGAGGAATACAATGTTACAGGTGCAGAGAAAGTGCACAAAGACTGAGATCGACATTAAATTTAAAATTTGTGATGTACAGTCAGAAGTTGAGTAACAACGGGGAAGAAGCTGTTCTTGAATCTGTGGGTATGTGTGTTTAAGCTTTTGTATCTTCTGCCTGACGGAAGAGCTTGGAAGAGATTATAACCGGGGTGGAAGGGGTCTTTGATGATGGCAGCCTTTCAGATGCAGTGAGGTGGGTAGATGGAGTCAATGGATGGAAGGTTGGCTTGCGTGATGCACTGGGCTGTGCTCACAGCTCTCTGTAGTTTCTTACAGTCTGAGGCAGAGCAGTTGCCATACCAAGTAGTGATGCATCCAGACAGAATGCTTTCTATGGTACATCTATAAAAATTAGTCAGCGACTTTACAAGCATTTCCTTAGCCTCCTGAGGGAGTAGTGTTGTTTATGTGGTTTCTTGTAGTAGTAAATCTGCTCATCATGTGATGAGTTGCACATTAGAAATTTGCGTCTACCTGCTTGACTGAGAGTCAATGGTGCTACATGATTTCTGCTGGGATTATGGTGGAATGCCACTGCCCTAAGCAAAAGCAACATTTCTGCTCTTGTCAACTGACTAGCTGTGTATAAAACCCAACCACTTTATGATGGGGTGCAAACATGGAAAGCAAAGAGGCAAAGCTGCAAGAATCCCCCTGAAGCAGACAGCTTTGAGGTCATGAAACAACAAGGCCAGAGACCTGTCATTTGAGAAATAACACAGCAGGGGAATCTAACAAAACAGAATGGAGCTGGGGTAAAGCAGACCATTGATCCGATTAGTTGAGTAACATGATGTAGAAGAGACACTAAATGATATGACAAGGTTATTTGACCCTTCAGTCACCAGGCCTTCCTATGAATAAAAGTATCATGTTTCCAATATAGGGAGCTTCAGGTTAAATAAATTCATAATTCCAGAAAACCTATTCACCATGTCCTTCCACATGTAGCAGTAGATTATTACAACATAAAGTGTTGTTGTGATCACAGAGTTCTGTTGTATAAACATGAGGGACCTTGAGCATGATGGAAAGTTTGAGGTCTGCACTGTTCCAAAAGTCAAATCTCATGTTCCTTCCTTTGATGTCTTCGGGCAGAACAGCTCAGTAACCTGTCCAGCCATGGCAATGTTGGTTCCAATGAAAATCGGGCTCCCATGTCTGTTTTCTGAATGCTCTGCATTGATGTGATAAACATCCAGAGATCACCTTAATCAGGTGCCAGTGACAGAATATCCTGGGTCAGAATAGACTCAGGGTCAGAATATCATGGAAAAATTCCGACAGGTGTCGGAAATCTGAAATACAGGTCATGTAGCTGGACTAGTAATACAGAGGCCTAGACTAATGCCATGGGCGTACAGATTCAAACCTAATCATGACAACTGGTGGAATTTAAATTCAATCATTTAAATCTGCAAAATAAAGCTAGTCTCAGGAATGGTGACCATGAAACTGTCAGTGAAAGTTGTAAAAATCCATTTGGTTCACTCACGTCCTTGAGGGAAGGCAATCTGTCATCCTTACCTGGTCTGGACTACATGTGACTGAAGATCTACTGCAGTGTAGTTGATTCTTAAGTGCCCTCCGAAATGCCCAAGTAAGCTACTGTGTCCAAAGATAAGTGGGGATTGGTAACAACCGCCGGTGGCAGTGCCCACAGCCCATGGAATAATAAAGAGAAAATAAAGACATAAACAGACAATTCTGTTAAGAGAAACTGAAAGAACTGCAGATGCTGCAATTCAGAAACAAAAACAGAAATTGCTGGGAAAGCTCAGCAGGTCTTGGTAGCATCTGGAGAGAGAAATCAAAGTTAAAGTTTCAGGTCAAGTGACCTTTCCTCAATACCGTAAAGAGGCCCGCTCTGAAGAAAAGTTGCTGGGCTGGAGATGTTAACTCTGCTTTCTCTCACAGATGCTGCCAGACATGCTGAATTTCTCCAGATTGTTCTGTTTTCTTTTTGTTTCAGATTTTCAGCACCCGGAGTTCAATCTTTTATTTTTGGACAGTCCAGTTGCAGGTCAGTCAACAGATGAAGAGACTGAGTTACAATCACCAGGACTGGCTCCTGGACTTGAAGATCAATTTTCAGGACACTGCAATGTGTGGTTCTAAAGACATAACCATGAAGGTTGGATTTCTTTATCATTTTCTTTGAATGCTTCTCTTTACCAAATGGGGGGAGAACAATATTTTAGCTGACAATCAAGCATCACCCAGTTGGGAGAAGTTGTTTTACAAGGTGCATAGGTTGGAAGTGTATCAAACAACAAATGGCTGGGGTGAGGACATGCATCATGTGATGAAACCTCTAGGAATTGACCCAATCATAGTTAGCAACCGTAGTCAATGTTTCACATCATTGGTTCATAAAGAAGTAATTGATTCAGTAGAATTGAGAGAAACAGAGATGTAAAGGGTTTTCAAAGGTGGTGGAAGAGGGACAAAAAGGTGAACCATAGGAATAATTACATAGCAAAAGAGTCAAGAACATAGAAGATGACCCTTCAATCCTATCACTGTTGAGGCATTTTATTTTCATAGATAGATGGCTAAGTTGGCCAAAGAGCAGGGGATGCTGGGTACATTGGTTGAGTAAAATTCTGAAGTCACAAAACCCACACACCAAACACAGTACAAACGCAGCAGCCAGGTGCTAATGGTGTTAGCATAATGTAAAATGCAGCAGTTACCATTGTATCCCCAACAACTTACCCACCAAACAAAGGAGGGCACATACAGAAAGGCACTGGGTCCTGCTATACAAAGAAACAAATAGTAACAAGCCATCCAAATGATTGATGATGTTTCAAACTATTAAGTGTGTCTCCCTGATTGGCCAGAAACTTCCAGAAAACCATCCAATAAAGAAGAAAGCCTTTTGCAAGCCAAACACCATACTACAAATCTTCCTCCAAATATCTCCAAGGTACGAAAACAAGTTTCACCTGCAGACCAACCTCTCTTGAATCTTTTGGAGGCCTTGTGAGGAGACCAGCATGGCGAGAGGCAGAGACCAGCTGACCATCCAGAGAGAGACAGAAAGAGAGAGAGAGACAGAGAGAGAAAAGGAGAGGGAGAAAGAAGGCAGTTTCTCAGAAACAGAGCCAGAGAGAAAGCGCAACTGTGTAAATTCACAACAGACGAGGGAAGTATTGTAAGCTTAAGGGAACAAACAGGATTAGAGATAGTATGGTTAGGAAGTTTTGAGAAGATTTGTAGCTCAGATTAAGTTTCAGGATGTAGGTTTGCTCACTGAGCTGGAAGGTTCATTTTCAGATATTTTGTCACTAAACTAGGTAACATCATCAGTGACCCTCCAGACAAAGCACAGCTGGTGTTTCCTGCTTTCTATTTATATATTTGGGTTTCCTTGGGTCAGTGATGTCATTTCCTGTAGGATGTCATTTCCTGTTCTTTTTCTCAGGTAAATGGGGACCAAGTCAATGTGTTTATTGATATGGTTCCAGAACTCTAACAACAAACACCTTGACTTGGACCTCATTTACCACCCCCTGAAGAAAAGAAAAGCTGGGAACTAAATACTCAAGTGATGTGAATACCTCACGGATGTCGTTGGATAGCAGGGCAGACTTGATGGATTGAATGGTCTACTTCTGCTCCTACATCTTATTGTCTACACTTTCATCATTTAGTTTCCATCCAGGTGCTGGATATTTATCTTATCTTCAACAATTGTATCCTCACATTTATCCAGAGTACACGTCAGATTCACTAGTCTGTAGTTTGCTTTTCCTAAACACATTAGTAGTAACGTCTGCTTTTCGCCAATCCACAGACAAGTTGCCAGTGATTTCTGGAGGATGAAGAATAGGGGCAGCAGTAGGCCATGTGCCATTCAAAGGTCCCCAATCCAATCATGAGCCAACTCCACCTTCCTGCACTTTCCTCACATCCTCCAATCTTCTTTGGTATCCAAAATCTGTCGACTGCAATTTCAATCGACTGAGCTACTGACCTAGAAAATTCAAAAGACTTGTGAGGGTCTGAGTGAAGAAATTTCTCTTTGTGTCAGTCATAAATGACAGATTTATTATCTCGAGGTGAGCTCAGGTTCTTGACTCTCGAGTCGAGACAAACACTCCCTCAGTGGATCCCTGGGTTCTCATTACCCGAAGAGAGCTGTTTTTCTGGGGGTTCAGCACGGGTGCCCTTAGCGAGTGGAGCTGGCACAAGGTATTTGATAGCTTAATACCACAGCTTGGCAGGATAGTTCAGTGATACTGCAAAATGATAGCAAGAGCAGCTAAACTAATGATTTGGGAGGCCCCATGGTCAATATCTTCTAATCCCAATTTAAGTCCTTTGAATGTTTCTGTGATGCTGCCTGCCAGCATTTCATTCCTCTTGTTGGTGCCCCTCAAAATGACACACCCTTTGGTGAGTAAAGAGGAAATCAAGGTCAGAAGGCAGGAAAATAGCCCTTGTAATCTCAGTAATGGAGCTGTCTCGAAACATTACCTTTGTTTCCCAATATAAACTGTTGACTGTACACATAGGCATGGTTACAGCAAGCTGCATACAGCTATGTGCACTAATTTGAATGGAAAGTGCACTCAGACAATTAAGGTAAATGTGCGTTATGTGTATAACTTCACTTAACATTTAGCACAAGCCAGTCAGCAAAGAAATAAAGCTGACAGAAATCTTCAGAAAACACTTGCATTCTGCTTTGGATAATGCCACTTCCAACTCTCATACTGAACAGCAGAAAAGATTCGAAGGGCAGAGTGGCCTACTCTTGTTCCTTGTTTGCATGTTTACACCTTTCCATCTTACTAGCCAGTGCTAAAAAAAGTTAATGCTTACATCATGCGGATATGAGTCTTGGGATCCCAGGCCAGTAGCGATGCTTATTACTCATTTATGATATATTTATCAAAGTGCAATTAGTCACAGAATGTTCACTCAGCCATATGTGGTTCATACAGTTAGACTGGGAGGAAATTTACACGACCCACCTGAGATAACTCCAGGGAGCCAAGGACAAGGTGGTGTCATAGAGTCATAGAGATGTACAGCATGGAAACAGACCCTTCAGTCCAACCCATCCATGCCGACCAGATATCCCAACCCAATCTAGTCCCACCTGCCAGCACTTGGGCCCATATCCCTCCAAACCCTTCCTATTCATATACCCATCCAAATGCCTCTTAAATGTTGCAAATTTACCAGCCTCCACCAC